>NW_007377532.1:79540-89625 GCF_000475195.1 Diaphorina citri | reverse complement strand
GGTTTGATGTGTGTGTTGAGATGTCGTTTCAAGCACCAGTTGTCTGTACCACTCCATGCGCAGTAACAACAGGAGAATCTCTTCTCCTTGATGACTCCTGACTTCTTCAGGTTAATAACAGTAGGGTTGGCTGTGGTGGTGGATAGACTAGGTCCGCTAAGAGTAACATTGTTTGCTGTACTTAGCGTGACAGTGTTGAGATTATTAAGGGTGACTGTATTGTTCTGATTGTGGACTGCATGTAGACTACTACTCCCATCCTCTATAACAGTAGGCCGTTGTTGTACAAATGTGATTTTGGGTACGATATTTGCAGGATAGGTGAAAGGGATTTTGATTTCTGGTAGAGCAGGTTTCTGTATTGTGATGAATTGTTTCCCTCTGTCAAACCTCTTAAAAAAAAAAGAAAAAAAAAAAAAAGAAGACAAGGTAGGAGAAAGCCAGCCGTTCCAAGAACGAAACTTAGGAACAAACCATTGTTTAGGATAAAGTTTGCCCCGGGCGATAATCGAATCGGCTCCTGTAATTTGCCTTTTAATTATTTCAAGTTTAACTTGAACGGGTTGCGGGTTGTCTGATTTTGATGAAATGGGACGAAATGTTCAAATCATAATATTAAGGTAGAGGGAAAAAATCCTATAAGTATTTACCAACCTCATTAATGTAGTGGATGGTTAGCACGATAGACTCTGGATCTGGAGGTTAAAGGTTCGAGTCCAAGTCATGTAGGTAATAAAATTTAGCGTATGCGAAAAACGACATGTTGTGATAAGCATTTATGCTCAGCACAATAATGGAAATTACTTTTTAGTCCGTCCTTCCTTTATTAAATTACAATAGTAATAATAAAAGGTATAGTGGACGGACTATTGTATTCGCTTCGTTGTCGTCTGTCTGTCGGTCGGTCGGTCTGTCCCCATAGAAAGACTTATCCAAACCTGGTCGACCTATATATCAAATTAAAGGTCTTTTTTACCAGGATCACGGAAGTGGTGGTGCAAATTTTGTCCAGAGAACCATAAAGCCAAAAAACAAAAAAAAAAAACTGGTTTTTGGGGGAATTTTTTTCACATTTTCTCACACAAATTCCCGGAGGGACGGGCCCAGCTTGTTCTTATTATTATCAAAAATTCTACATATAAGTAAGTAGATAC
Organism: Diaphorina citri; assembly: GCF_000475195.1. Taxonomy (NCBI): domain Eukaryota; kingdom Metazoa; phylum Arthropoda; class Insecta; order Hemiptera; family Psyllidae; genus Diaphorina; species Diaphorina citri. The sequence continues at coordinate 88,471 of NW_007377532.1, read as the reverse complement.
CCAACCTACTTCGTATAGGAATTAGGAAAGGTAAAAATAAATGAAAATCATCACTTACGTCAATTCGCTGTCCAAAATATATAATCCTTCCACAAAAGTTTGAAGCTATTCACACCCTTCAAAGGAAACTGCACGGGTCAGGTTAACTGCAAAAAATCACGCAAGAAAACTAGGATACTCACTTTTCCGCCAAAAAAAAGGCCGAATTTTCAAGACGTATTATAAAATCCGCCCAAATAAAAAAAAAAAAAACAAATAAATAAAAACTCAAACCAACTCTAACGCATCTGTAATCCCTGAAATAAACAAAATAAAACAAATGAGGTATAAAATTGTCTCCTAATAAACAACGTAAGCCGTTGTTTTTATACCCGGAAATTTAAAGGTAGGCTACGTATGTCATTAATTAATTATGTACCTATCTCATCTTTTCAGCTGTTGAGACTTTAAAAATACAGAAATGTCTCAAAAGTCGTCACCTTCGGTAAAATTATTATTACTGTTCTTTGCTGTAAAGTTCAAAACTTATTCTAGAAGACCCCAACGTCCGCAAACCTAATCGTGCTTACCTGCAGCAAGGGGTTAATAATTATGAGACCATAGATCAGGGGTTGCTATTTATAAATATGTAGGTACGTAGGTACTATTTACCGAATGACTAGCGACGGTAAAGGTAGATAGATATATATCTACCTATTTATTACGAAATTTTTCTAATTAGATGTAAAATATTGCACAATCCTAAAGCAAGAAATATAATTTCATTCAAGCAAATTAGTTTTCAATTTTCAAATAATAATATGATGATAAAATAAACAAATTTTCCATCGGTGTCTTGTGATTCTCTCTCTCTCTCTCTCTCTCTCTTAATTATTCTTTCTGTTTTCTTTCAATATTTTATTCTGTAAACATTCAAAATTATCTATAGGTAAGCACTTGGAATCAAGGTATAACAATTACCAGGGGGTAATCAGGAATCAGGGGACCCCAAAACGGATATTTCCACTCATTTCCCGATTTTCAATATTTGGACCGATTACAATACTTTCTCATTACATTAGTATTAGGTTCCCTATACTTATGGTAATAGAAAGTAAAAAAAAAGACAATAGAAGGGGTGAAATGTTGCCAATTGAGCACACTTGTTACAATGAAGAACATTAGCTTTATTCGGAATTTGGCAACATTCCAACTAATACTACCCCTACCCTCTACTTCTTGTGTTGCGTATTGCATAACTAATAAAAGAACGGCGTACATACAAAACTATTAATATTGAGTTATTGGTGGATGTGACAAATTCACAACGTGTTAAATCTCTAGCAGGCACGTCTATATGATCGGGTTAAAATGTTTAGGGTTTGTTAAACACTTTCACATCAGACCGTTGATCCTATAATTGATTATAAGGCGCTCTCTCCTCTCCTCTCCTCTCTCTCTCTCTTTCTCTCACCCTCAGGTCTACATCAGTTTCATGTTGACACGAATTTAGGGCATCTGCGCCAGCGGAGATGTGTTAAAAACGTCCAAATTGGACCAACATATTAGAGACAGAGAGTTAACATAAGACTGTTGACTAGCGTAAACCTGAGGGTTAATATTACCCAGATAGCAATGTTTAATTTATTACCAGGGCCACTATTAGAGATTAAGCTGTGTTTAAGTTTACCTCTTGGATGAAGGCAATCTGATTGGTTGATTTAAAAAAAAAAAAAAAAAAAAAAAAAAAAAAAATCAGCCAAATTTTCAGCCAATCAAATCTCTTAATCCTAGAGTTTAACTTAAACCGAGTTTAAAATCAGCTCATGGCCTCGACCATTAATGTTCTAGTTGAAATTAAATACCTACCGATAAAATTGACTCTATAATGATAATGACTAGTAAAATTAAATGGGTGTTTTCCTTTTTTTAAAAATCGAGTTCTTAAAAACAATAAATATGAAAAAGTATGAATCTACATATATCACAAAGTGTGATTTACAATTTTCTTTAGTCTGTACACATTTGTATTCTTTTAATATTATTTACTATTTTTTTACTATTATTTGTACAAATTAATATATTATAGGTAATTCAAAGGCTTGTATTCAAGAATGTCCAACTCCTGCTTAGATCCTTCTTAGGTAAAAGGGCTTTTCTAATTCGGAATGTTCTTGAAAATAAAAACCGCACAAAAAATCATGTTGATATCTTAATTATTCGTCAAGATACACGAGTTTTATGTGAAATCCTTCCAATACTTTTCAATGGAAATCAAAAAATTCAAACCTGTTTTACCTAAAACTTGATTTTCATGGGGTCTTCTTGAATAAAGCTCTCCAATTATAAATATGTAGCTATTTGCAAAAGTTATTTAACATAAATTATGTACCTATGTTGTTTACATGACTTTTTTTTACGGTAAACTCATTTTATGTCTGGGACCACACTTGGAAATTAAGCCTTAATCCAATCGGATTAATCTTACAGTGTGTCTCAGATTTTTATTGTTATTTTAATATTTTTATCTAATATTATTTTAGGTTTAGGTAGGTAGATATTTACCTAATTTGGTAGGAACCTATCATCTGGATATCTAAATTTAATAGTTTATTGCACATGAATTTTGGTAAAGAAAAAGATCTTTGGATTTAGAAATAAAATCGCACATCGCAGGTTTATCTTACTTCCAGCAGCTGGGATAAAGGGACTCTTTAGTCCTATTCGGGCAATATAAATAAAAAGCACTCCAAAATACCAGGGTGTTCACTATTCACTCTGTGATCCCCAGGTAGATGTTGTTTGACCAATCCTGTTTGATCCTTGTTCAGCCAATCCTAGTTTTCTCATGAGGTCCTTGAAATGACCAGGGCAATCATAGTGGAATCTGGAATGCTGATAGCTTCCTAGTCCTTGGAGTGGTGAAGTTCGAGACAAATGAAGACGTCTAAGGAGTCAACAAGATACCGGAATCTGCTAAGGAGAGTAGCACCTGTAAAGGAAACAGAAGGTGTTTTGTTAATGAAGCAGTGGACCACACTGTGCACTCATATTTGGACAGCATTAAAAGAACCTTCCGTAAGGGGAATTGCGTTTCGGATGGTTCTTTTCTGTTTAATGCTGTTTATTTCCACCTTTTTTGAACGGACCATTTTTTATAACCTTATTCAATTCTTTTAATATTATTTACTATTTTTTTACTATTATTTGTACAAATTAATAAATTATAGGTAATTCAAGGCTTGTATTCAAGAATGTCCAACTCTTGCTTAGATCCTTCTTAGGTAAAAGGGCTTTTCTAATTCGGAATGTTGTTGAAATGAAAATCACTCTCAAAAAGAATCATGTTGATATCTTCATTATTCATCAAGATACACGAGTTTTCTGGAAATCCTTCCAATACTTTACAATGGAAATCTAAAAATTCAAACCTGTTTTACCTAAAACTTAGGGTCTTCTTGAATAAAACTCTCCAATTATAAATATGTATTAGCTATTTGCAAAAGTTATTTAACATAAATTATGTACCTATGTTATTTACATGCCTTTTTTTTACCGTAAAATCATTTTATGTCTGGGACCACACTTGGAAGATTTTTATTGTTATTTAAATATTTATCTAATACCTACTTTAGGTTTGGGTAGGTAGATATTTACCTAGTTTGGTATTAACCTATCATTTGGATATCTATTGCACATTAATTTTGGTAACGAAGATCTTTGGATTTAGAAGAAATAAAATCGTCTCACTTCCCGAAGCATTTTATCTTATAATACTGGTGAAACACTCTTTTTTTTTCAATCCTGGCTCTTCCTTAAATTAATCCTAGTTTGACCGTGGATTCCTTGGTTGTGGAATGTTGTCCTAGTCCTTAGAATGCTGAGAGCTTCCTAGTCCTTGGAATGATGAAAAGTCCTTTTCAATTTGAATGAAGCAATGAAGACGTCTAAGGAGTCAACAAGATACCGGAATCTGCTAAGGAGAGTAGCACCTGCAAAGGAAACAGAAGGTGTTTTGTTAATGAAGCAGTGAACCACACCGTGCACTCATATTTGGACAGCATTAAAAGAACCTTCCGTAAGGGGAATTGCGTTTCGGATGGTTCTTTTCTGTTTAATGCTGTTTATTTCGACTTTTGATGAACCGACCATTTTTTATAACCTTATTCAACGGTTGTTTTTACCCTAAATTTGACTTATTTTATCTTAAAAATACTCCGGAGATTGTTCTTTAACACCTGTCATTCCGGGAACCATACCTACATGTCGGAAATTTCCGTCATGGTCGAGATTTGAACCTAGCACCTTCAGATCAAAAGTCAGGAGCCTCCTAATCATACTTACTATATCATCCGGAGATCGTTCTTTAACACCTGTCATTCCGGGAACCATACCTACATGTCGGAAATTTCCGTCATGGTCGAGATTTGAACCCAGCACCTTCGGATCAAAAGTCAGGAGCCTCCTAATCATACTTACTATATCTGTAGTGCTGGAGCGATCCCTCTTGGAGGGATGCTCCTTGGGCTTTTTTCATATATGCTGTTGTAGATGTTCATTTAACGTTTCCTGGTCATCAGCTAGGAAACTACATTTGCTGCATATCCTCTTGTTGTGTACTTTGGTGACATGAGTCGCTAATCTCTCTGGTCTGGCTGCTTTGTACTCGCACAGGGCACAGTTGAAAGGTTTGATGTGTGTGTTGAGATGTCGTTTCAAGCACCAGTTGTCTGTACCGTATGCTGTTGTAGATGTTCATTTAACGTTTCCTGGTCATCAGCTAGGAAACTACATTTGCTGCATATCCTCTTGTTGTGTACTTTGGTCACATGGGTCGCTAATCTCTCTGGTCTGGCTGCTTTGTACTCGCACAGGGCACAGTTGAAGTTTCTATCTCTTCCCCTCTTTTTTATTTTATTCTTTGTAACTTTATCGTTTTATGATGATTGTTTATTTGGATTTCTCTCTCTCTCTCGCTCTAATGCTCTCTTTCTTTTTCCTCTTTTTTTTCCATTCAAAGGATGTAGACCCGAGCTGAATTATATTTAGCTTTTAGCTAAACTTATGTATATTTAGGGGAAATGAAAATATTTTTTATGCACATTTTTTTCTCCTTGCTCTTTTTCCCTTGCAAAAAAAAAAAAAAAAAAAAAAAAAAAAAAAAAAAAAAAAAAAAAAAAAAAAAAATTCGGGAATCGAACCCGGTGATACTGGAATGGTCAGGTTATTGCCCAAGGCATTCTCACCCCATCTAACCCTCTGCTATAACTATCAGACATTAACATTATATTTCAGAGAATAATGTAAACATCCCTAAAGGGAACTAAGCTAAAATAAAAAAAAAAAAATAATAATAATAATAAAAAAAGAGATATCTCATTTTCTCGAGCAAAATTTTTTGATTCAGGCGGGATTGAACCCCTGTCTATTTGGCTACCGAGGCAGGCTTTAATAACAAAACAATATTCATTTTCTTCGTAAAGTTCATTATTAATCATTTCAGTTTGGATTTGTTATAAAGTTTGCATAAGGACATAAAGGGTTAACTTAACAATTTAAAACGAAGTCAGCATTGATTCATAGGTTGGATTACCCAAACCAAAGCCTAGTTATTACCATGGCCTGAGGCAATTACGAATCTAGTACAGGAAATAAGAACTTGGAGTTTGGGTAGGGTTGCCAACCGTACGTTATTTCCCGGAACAATCCGTATTTTTGCATACCTTTGTTTCGGGTAAAAATCGGGAAATCCGTATTTTTTCACCATTTTGCTAGTTTGTACCGTATATGCCGAAAAAAAAGTTGGCAACCCTAAGTCTGGGCATCTTGAAATGAGCATTCCCAGAATATATGCTGTTGTAGATGTTCATTTAACGTTTCCTGGTCATCAGCTAGGAAACTACATTTGCTGCATATCCTCTTGTTGTGTACTTTGATCACATGGGTCGCTAATCTCTCTGGTCTGGCTGCTTTGTACTCGCACAGGGCACAATTGAAAGGTTTGATGTGTGTGTTGAGATGTCGTTTCAAGCACCAGTTGTCTGTACCACATAGGTTGGATTACCCAAACCAAAGCCTAGTTATTACCATGGCCTGAGGCAATTACGAATCTAGTACAGGAAATAAGAACTTGGAGTCTGGGCATCTTGAAATGAGCATTCCCAGAGGTTACATTACATTAAAATGGGAGACTATCTTCCAAAGTTCCCACGTGTTTCGTTTTAACTTTTAAAACTTCCTTTCATTTCAACATTTAAAACATAGTCGACAGCCCTCAATCGATCGATGTGAATCATCGTCGATCGACGGCCGGTCGACCATGTGTGGACACCACACCTTTAAAACGTTGTTTCGTTTTAACTTTTTTGTCTCTTTGCGCCTTTTCTGTGCTTTTTTCAGCGTTCTATTACCTCCCATTGGAAGAAAATTTCGGCTGGATAAGTAGATTTATCAGAGGACATATAGGTGCATTAATCCACACGACCCTATTACAAACTGGCGTCCGCATGTGTGGACACCACACCTTTAAAACGTTGTTTCGTTTTAACTTTTTTGTCTCTTTGCGCCTTTTCTGTGCTTTTTTCAGCGTTCTACTACCTCCCATTGGAAGAAAATTTCGGCTGGATAAGTAGATTTATCAGAGGACATATATGTAGGTGCATTAATCCACACAACCCTATTACAAACTGGCGTCCCTTATATTATGATAAGCCAATATTTCTACCCTATAAATTAGGTTCAGCTAATGTTGATACATCTTCATCTTATTATTTATTTATTTAGACCCTTTTTTGGTTATAATTAAATGTACACAAATACAAGAAATTACAAACAAAAGGCGAAATTATTGCCTGGGGCAATTTCTACCAATCTTATATGAACCAGACTGAATAAATGATGCCGTAAAATTAGAAACATGTGTCTTTTGCCGCTTCTGGAATCGAACCCGGGACCTTCTGTACGTCGAGCAACCGCGTTACCGTTGGGCGATTTGTGTCCCCTTTAATTTCATTCGCCTTGAACCAAAATTGGTGTCCAAAAAATCGCCACTTCCGAAAGGTAGGGAACATATCTCATTGTTGAGTGAGGTAGGGAACAATAGTTTGAGTGAAGTAGGGAACACATCAACTTTTGCCGCTTCTGGAATCGAACCCGGGACCTTCTGTACGTCGAGCAACCGCGTTACCGTTGGGCGATTTGTGTCCCCTTTAATTTCATTCGCCTTGAACCAAAATTGGTGTCCAAAAAATCGCCACTTCCGAAAGGTAGGGAACATATCTCATTGTCCAGTGAGGTAGGGAACAATAGTTTGAGTGAAGTAGGGAACACATCAGATCATTCGGTTGTGTAGGGAACACAGTTGGTACGTCCTGTGCTGTAGGGAACACATCTCATTGTCCAGTGAGGTAGGGAACAATAGTTTGAGTGAAGTAGGGAACACATCAACTCATTCGGTTGTGTAGGGAACACAGTTGGTACGTCCTGTGCTGTAGGGAACACATCTCATTGTCCAGTGAGGTAGGGAACAATAGTTTGAGTGAAGTAGGGAACACATCAACTCATTCGGTTGAGCACTACGTTGTGTAGGGAACACAGTTGGTTAGTCCATTTCTCCAGGGCTGTATATCTTGCTCCGTGTTCTGGTTCACGTTCTACTTGTAATACGCCTCGCACCTGCAAACAGTCCATTTCTCCAGGGCTGTATATCTTGCTCCGTGTTCTGGTTCACGTTCTACTTGTAATACGCCTCGCACCTGCAAACAAAACAATTAGAATAGAATAGAGATCTAGACATTTGGAAAATGACAAAACCGCGTCCACAACTGCGACCACAGTCAATCATGCGATAAAGCCAGCGCAGCGTGGTTAGCTTGGAAGGTAGCGCGTCTGTTTTATAGGCGCTAGGTAGCGGGTTTGATTCCCACCCGCGCCAAACTTTATCCGAAACAGGTAACGTTTGTTTTCGGAACTGCGGGTTTTCTCCTATCCTGTCCTCCTTCTTCCTTGAATTTCCGGACGATAAGACCTCCGTTATTTTTTTTTTAATTTAATAAGTATGAGGACCAACGGAATTTTTCTTTTTCTTCTACGACTTCTAGATACTGAGATAAATCGATTTAAAAAATACCGGTAAGTCGTGAAGTTTGACGTCACGACATACGCTCCCGTAGGCGATGACGTCATAATTCATGACTCCCGCTTCGTTTGTATGTGCGCAAGCGTTTCTGCGCATTTTGACGTGAAGTCTGACGTCACAGCTCTTTAAACTTTTTCATTAGAACAAGCAATTAAAATTTGAATTTTCGACCTTTTAAAGTTACTTTTTCCAAGTTTTGACCTCAGATTTGGATTTTTCACATTTTTTTACGTAGGAATCGACCTTTTATTAATAATATTTTCCAAATTGCAACTCCCCCATTAGAATAGAATAGAGATCAAGACATTTGGAAAATGACAAAACCGCGTCCACAACTGCGACCACAGTCAATCACGCGATAAAACCAGCGCAGCGTGGTTAGCTTGGAAGGTAGCGCGTCTGTTTTATAGGCGCTGGGTAGCGGGTTTGATTCCCACCCGCGCCAAACTTAATCCGAAACAGGTAACGTTTGTTTTCGGAACTGCGGGTTTTCTCCTATCCTGCCCTCCTTCTCCCTTGAATTTCCGGACGATAAGACCTCCGTTGTTACAGTTGTCTCCATTAAACTTTAATGCCTCATTTACATTCAGCTCACTTCTGTGGCAATGAGCAGGAAAGTGGGCAGGGAATTGGGCATGACGAGAATGTAAACACCTCACTCGCCTCGCCACTTCTACTGCCACTGCTCCTGCCCTGTGCTCCCCTTATTGTCGTTTTTTTTTGTGCACGAGTCAAAGGACCGGCATGACGAGGAGAAGTGAAGGGGCAGGAAGGCGTTTACATTCAGCTCCGAATCATTTGCGTTGTGTGTTTTG
>NW_007377532.1:4277-79114 GCF_000475195.1 Diaphorina citri | reverse complement strand
TATATAGTTTTAACCTTATACCTACCCTCTTTCTGTGATCTCCTCTAGTCTTCTGTGTTCAGTGTACCTCGTTTAGTGTTTAGTGTTTCCTGTAGCCCTGATGATGGAGGGAGTGCCTCCGAAACATGTCGGCTTTTAATAAATAAACTGTAATAATTCTTTGAAGTTCTGCAAAATATATCTGCCTTTTTGGTTCTCCTTATCAAGTTGACCCACAGAACTTATATATAATGACTGCTGAAACCCTCCAAGAGAAAAACACCGATCCCGTCTGTATAAGAGAGAAGGCAAGGAGGAAGAAGAAGAGCTATTACAAAGTGCGAAATTTTGTTGTGGAATCAGCCCAAGTATTATTCTTTAGCACCAGCTTCCTCTAGGATTTCTGGGATTCAATTTTTAACCAGCCTAGTTAGCTTGCTTGGTAGCGCGTCTGCCTTGTAAGCGCTAGGCCGCGGGGTCGAGTTCCGCCCAGGGTAGATTTTATCCTGAACGGATACTGTTCGTTCTCGGAACGGCTGGCTTTCTCCTATTCTGTCTTCCTTCTCTCTAAGACCTTAGCGGTTACAGTCCCCTTTATCAAACCTAGGGTAGAGCGCCAGTCTTGTACGCGCTAGGTTGCGGGTTCAATTCCCATGTGGGGCTTTATTCTAAACAGATAAGGTTCGTTCTCCGAACGTCTAGTAAACACCTGTCCTTCTCTCTTCGATTTTTAGACTATAAGACGTCTCAGTAGTGAAAAAAAAGTACGGAAACAATTAATATAAATAAATAGGTACAGAATTCACATAACTTGGGGACGATATTTAGCAAGGAATATAGAACTTACATATTAGCTAGGACCAGGTACTTCAAGCAGGTGGTTCTCCGTGGACTACCAGACTCATCATAGTTCTTGAACGCCTCAAAGAAATCCGTGTGAGCTTTCTCAAATTCTCCCTCCCTCAGATGCATCTTACCTCCACACTCTGGAAATTAAGATTTTTTTTTTTTTTTTATTTGATAGAATCATCGTATTACTTTATTCAACTCTCCAACTGTACCATTCCTGTTCCGTCCTCACACTCAATCAATCTCAACTTCTTCCTCGAACCTCTCATTCTCATTGAAATCGCCCGCACCACCGATATTTCAACTTTCACCTTCAGCCATCCCAATACCCACGAATACGACTTCGCCCACTTTTCACTTAATCTTCTTGCAGTATGTTTCAAAAAACTGCCATACTCCACTCCTAACGCACCATCACATGAAATTACAATGGTAAACTCATTAGGTATAGGTACCTATTCCTTTATTCCATTACTCTTTAATTTATTAGTATTGAATTCTAAATGAAACTGGTGCTAAAGAATATCACGTGAGCTGATTCCATAGATTGAAGAATAGAATAGAATATACCTTGTTTATACTACCAGCATAGGACTGAAAAGTCCCTTTACTCCCGCAGTCTAAACAAGGTCTTATTTATTTGATTGGTAATAACATTACATTTTATGGAACAATGTTCAAGACCTGTTTATTTTATTTTTTTTTATTTATTTATTTTTTTTTTTTAAAGGACAAGTTTAGATTGACATTAACATACATAAGACATTTACTACACACATACATAAGACAGAAGGGGAAAGAGAGGACTAAAATGTATTCCTTCTCGGAACGGCTGGCTTTCTCTACGATCTAATGTACTATACCTTCTCCAGTCTAAATAAAGCACGGGGTATACTAATTGACCGAACGATAGTAAGGTGTGCATTTTAACTCGACAGTTTTGCATTTGTTTTAGAATATAGAATAGAATAGAATATACCTTCTTTATCCTGCCCGAATAGGACTGAAAAGTCCCTTTACCCCAGCAGTCTAAACAAGGTCTCGTATATTATTTTGATGGGTTAAAGAATAATACATACAACTAACAATTCAGTAAAAAGACCTTGCTTAACTAGAAAAATGTTTGTTTCGCTTAGATGTTTGTTTCGCTAAAACTCGCGACTGCCTGGTCCGATTTTGATGAAATTTGGTACAGAAGTTTCTTGAATCAAGACAAGTCGGTCGTTTTTGGGGTCCCAGAACTGAGCGGGTCCATTTTTGGTCTGCCGAAATTTTCCTTCCAATAGATGAGTCATTTTTATAAACCCTTCTGTTATTTTATTATTATTATTTTATTTTTTTTTTCCTGCAAAATACTTACCTAACGCCATCCATATGATGAACCGTAGCCAGGTTAGAACATTGAGGTTCGCCATGAGCTCTATATTGAAGAAGATAGACAGTCCTGGTACAAATGGAACCAGAGGGACTTTGAACCGGAGACCTTCCATGTTCTGCTCATGGGCCTCGATGACGAATAAACCTATAGGGTAATAATAATAATAATAGTGCTTATTTATACTGCTCGAATAGGACTGAAAAGTCCCTTTACTCCAGCAGTAGGCTACTACTATTATTGTGGTCAAACTCTCAAATTATATGAGGATAAAATTCCATACCTAAGTTTGATCAAGGGTGGGGTGGTAGAGAATGCCATAGGCATTAACCCCACCCTTGATCAAACTTTATTTTGTATTTATATGTATATATGTTACCATCTGTTAATAAAGTTTGATCCAATTGTGTAATAATAATAATCATACCTCGGCTGGGATTGAACCCACGCCCTCCTGTTTACCAGGCGAGCGCCTTGACCACTACACCACCGAGGTAGGTAGAATAGTAAGATTACAGAATAGAAAAGACAGATTACAGATGAAAACTTGACTCCTTTTTTTTCAATGGAGCAGTTGCAAATGGGTAAAAATTATTGATAAATGGTCGATTCCTATGTAAAAAGTTGTAAAAAATTTAAATCTGAGGTCAAAACTCCGAAAAAATAAATGTAAAAGCTCGAAAATTCAATTTTCATTTTCCGTTCAAATGAAAGAATTTAAAGATGTGTGACGTCAGACTTCAGGCAGTTGTCTCGCTAGGTAGCGCCAGTATGCAAGCACGCTGGCGGAGGAGCAGAAAGAAATGCGCAGAAACACAATAGTGTGCTACCTGCAAGGGAGCTTTGCTCGGGACAGTTGATGTGACGTCATCGTGTACGCGCGCGTATGCCGTGACGTTAGAGTTCAAGATTTACCGGTATATATTTTTTTTTTTTTAATCGAATTATCTCGGGATCTAGAAGTCGTAGAAGAAAAAGAAAAAAATCCGTTGTTCCTCATTTTTCCTGCTCTTTGACTTTAAAACATCACCCAAGTAAGCACAACTGTTCTATTAGGTTCGTCAACATTTCTGTGTCAATCGCGCCGATCACTCCTAGGTCAATTCTTTCTTTGAATAATGATGTGTGACGTCAGACTTCAGGCAGTTGTCTCGCTAGGTAGCGCCAGTATGCAAGCACGCTGGCGGAGGAGCAGAAAGAAATGCGCACAAACACAATAGTGTGCTACCTGCAAGGGAGCTTTGCTCGGGACAGTTGATGTGACGTCATCGTGTACGCGAGCGTATGCCGTGACGTTAGAGTTCAAGATTTACCGGTATTTTTTTTAATCAAATTATCTTGGGATCTAGAAGTCGTAGAAGAAAAAGAAAAAAATCCGTTGTTCCTCATTTTTCCTGCTCTTTGACTTTAAAACATCACCCAAGTAAGCGCAACTGTTCTATTAGGTTCGTCAACATTTCTGTGTCAATCGCGCCGATGACTCCTGGGTCAATTCTTTCTTTGAATAATCTTTATTGGGTCAATTTGAATCACTTCTCTTTTTTCCCTCAATTTGATTAAAAAAAGTGTTGCCCATTACGGGAATCGAACCCCGAACCCTCACCTCGGATGACACCCATGATGAGTGGATGAGGGATGGCAGACTTGATGTGTAGAGATTGCTCGTACAGTTTCTTGAGCTTCTTGTTATTTTTCTGTGCCGTGTACATTTGTATTTCCAGAGCATAGATTTCCAACAGCTGCGTACCTTTCTTCAGGTCATCTTCACCATCATCAGTCTGTGAGAGTAATATAAGACATTTGTTAGGCAGAGGGTAATACTAATGCTTGATTAAAAAGTAGGGCTCACTAAAAAAAGGGGCCTTTGTACGAAGGTTGAGATTCCTATTAAGCCTAATATCTAACAAGCAAATTTTGCTTTAGGTTTGAAAATGATTTAAAACCTAAAGCAAACAGCTGCGTACCTTTCTTCAGGTCATCTTCACCATCATCAGTCTGTGAGAGTAATACAAGACATTTGTTAGGCAGAGGGTAATACTAATGCTTGATTAAAAAGTAGGGCTCACTAAAAAAAAGGGCCTTTGTACAAAGGTTGAGATTCCTATTAAGCCTAATATCTAACAAGCAAATTTTGCTTTAGGTTTGAAAATGATTACCTACAAATTTTCATCAAAATCTGACTGATTGGGCAAACTTCAAAAGAGCTACTCAAAGGGCTCTGAAGGCTTAATTAGAGCTTTTTGGAGCCTGGCCTACAGGACAGGAGAAAAACAGAGCCCTGGTAAGATTTAAGTTCTACACCTTTGTTGAGATTCTATGCCCCTACTTACTTGACAAGATTGGTGCAGTTGTTTCAATATTCTTGACAGTTTGTTGAAGTCTTCACGATCAAAATATAACTTGCCCAGTTTGGTGTTGGTTTTAAACCAGAGCCTGTCGTTCTTAGCATCCTTGAGGGCTTCTAGAGTAGTTTCATAGAAATCTTGTAATAATTCCATCTGGAAGAGAAGAGAAAGTGGAAATTAATATTGCTGCAGAGCTTAGAGAAATAAAATCAAAATTTTGTTAACATTAATTCTGGTCAGAAATGTTATTTGTTGACTGGACTAAATTTTACAAACTCACTTGGACTTGAAGCAATGAACTCTGGATCCAAAGTCTATTGTATTGACTAGGCTGCACTAATAAGGTCTACCTATTACTAAATAAGGGAATTAAAATTGCAAGATTACAAATGACTTACATTTTTGGAGGTAGAAATATAATCTAGAATAGAATTGATTGACTTTTCACTATAGTTTCTAGTGACAGCACTCTTAATGTACAGAAGAAGTTGCTTGTAGCGGGACATCATCTCTTTGTAATTACTCTGTAACAAAAGGCAAGGTTTCAATTGTTTGTGAGATACTTCAGTTGTAACATTGTGAAGGTTATGTGTAGCAAAGTAGCAAAACTGTAACTGTTTTCTGGGATTTTCCTGAGAGAGCTTTTACACCCAACCACTATTGTTTTTCTTTCTTCAAGGAAATTATTTTCAGTGTGATTTCTCAATTATTTAGCCTTAAGATACCATGTTTTTCAAATCACAAGCTTTTTATTTTATTTCCCGTGTTTTAGTGTTAAATGTTACCGATATACGTGCTTTTTCGTTAGTGTTTCGTAAAATATTGACATATTTATCCACCTGATGATGATCCAATGATCGAAATGCGCATCATGTAATTGTAAGTAAAAAACATGGTATCTTAAGGCTAAATAATTGAGAAATCACACTGATTGATCTCAGGTACCATAAGCGTTGTACAAAACAATACAGAAATTATTTTACGAGGATTTTAAATAGTACTGGATTTTGTGGTTATGTCTTACCAATTTAAAATTGATTTTGATCATTTGTTTGAGAGCCTTGAAACCCCACTCTCCTCTCTCTCCACTCTCAAGGTCCAATACTTTCTGGAATGACTGTAATGCAGCTTTGGGGTCATCTTCTTTGAGAGCTTTTGAATTGTAGTATTGGTTCTCTAGATCAACATCAGGTTCCGAGTTACTATCTTCTGAATATTCCTGTGAACAAAACAAGATCAAAAGTTTGGTGTTGGATTGGAGAGATGCTGGAACTTGAATGGAACTCTTGAGACATTATTTCAGACACACACATTGGCTCATGAAATGTTTCCTTAATCAAAGCTGGTAAAGAAGTGCTCAAAAATAAATAAAAACTGATCGTGCAATATTTGTTTTGGTACATTATTATGCTATTACAACAGCAGTCCTTTGAGAAAGCAAGAACACCTTAACCCCCAAGACAGTCTCCTGTTCGGAGAAACTTTGAGCTTAGGTCCAAGGAGGTACAGCAGCCTTGAAATGTCTACAAATAGGACCAACATGGAGTAAAGATTTTACGAACTCTTCCTCTGAGCCTAGATTGTGAGAGAAGTAGGTATACGTTAAAGTGTTGCACCTATCGCTTTTAAAGAAGGTCATTGGTGAAAACAATTTCCTCTTCTCTCTACCATAAAAAGCTAGTTTTTGGACAGTGCAAAGTGTTTCTGTCATCTCCAAAGTGGTTTATGCTTGAAATGTCCACAAATGGGACCAACATGGAGTAAAGATTTTACGATCTCTTCCTCTGAGCCTAGATTGTGAGAGAAGTATACGTTAAAGTGTTGCACCTGTCAGCTTTTAATACAGAAGGTCATTGTGAAACAATTTTCTTTTCTCTCTACCATAAAAAGCTAGTTTTGGACAATGCAAAGTGTTTCTGTCATCCCCAAAGTGGTCTAGTTGTTCTGTAGTACCAGAGTTCACTTACCAAACCATAATCCTCTTCTTCATCGCACATAAAAGTATCCTCGCAGTCAGACATGGTTCACCACGAATTTTCCGTGATTTTCCTGATCCACCTGTAATAGCTTTTCCAATTTTCCGATGATTAAAATTCCTTCAAGAAGTTACGGGATTTCCGATTTTCTCATTTTTTGATTTTTCCGAGAAATTCCAGAGTTCACTTACCAAACCATAATCCTCTTCTTCATCGCACATAAAAGTATCCTCGCAGTCAGACATGGTTCACCACGAATTTTCCGTGATTTTCCTGATCCACCTGTAATAGCTTTTCCAATTTTCCGATGATTAAAATTCCTTCAGGAAGTTACAGGATTTCCGATTTTCTCATTTTTTTGATTTTTCCGACTTTTCCGAGAAACCAGAAATCACCTTATCGTCCCGAAATCGAAGAGAGAAGGAAGACAGGATAGGAAAAAGCCAGCCGTTCCGAGAACGAACATTATCCCAATCAGGATAAAATCCGCCCCGGGCGGGAATCGAACCCGCGGCCTAGCGCTTACAAGGCAGACGCACTACCAACTAAGCTAACTAGGCTGGTACACAAGACATTAATATTCTTATTCTTAGTTGTTTTATCATACCAAACTCAGTAAGATCGGTACTTTGTGTTAGTTTTTCCTTTTGGACCAATGGGATTTATAGGCAGCTTACAAAGATTCTTTGATATACCATGTACTATAACAGGACATATACATAGGTTGTTCAAAACTTTCAGAAGTTACTCTCAAAGTTTAAATCCTAGAACATGATGGTCTGAAATTGTAGCGAGTAAAACAACTAGGTAGCCAGCCTAGTTAGCTTAGTTGGTAGTGCGTCTGCCTTGTAAGCCCTTACTTTTTTACTTTCCTTATCCTATAGGAAGGAAAGTAATGTAATCGGGTCAAATTTTCGATGGTCAGTTTTTAGTGTCAAAATACTTTTTGAGGTCCCTAGAGCCTGATAGGAAGGGGAAGGAAAGTAATGTAATCGGGTCAAAATTTCGATGGTCAGTTTTTAGTGCCAAAACACGTTTTGAGGTCCCTAGAGCTTAAATCCAAAGTTTCAGCCATTGGTCCGTGTGTGTGTCTGTCTGTCTGTCTGTAAACAAAATATCTCGAGAACGGTAAGAGCTAGAGACTTGAAATTTGGTATGTAGTTGTCAAATGTGGCAAGGATGCGACACGAAACTTTTGGTTAAGATCGGTACAACGGTTGGCGGCATTTTACCGCTTTTTGGCGGTTTTCGGTGTAATTTAACAATATCTCGGGAACGGTATAAGTACAAGCTAGAGACTTGAAATTTGGTATGTAGTTCACAAATGTGACAAGGATGCAACACAAAACGTTTGGTTGAGATAGTTGCTACGGTTGGCGGTATTTTGTCCGCTTTTTGGCGGTTTTTTACCGTTTTTTGGTGGGTTTCAGCTATAGGTACCGACTAAACGGTTAGAGATATTGTAAAAGTTTGGCTATAAGGACAAGAACACCCAAAATAAGCATCATTCAATAGGATGAGGAAAGTCGTGTGATGTTCACACCAGATTTTTTTTAAATAGGTACAGAATTTACATAACTTCGGGACGATATTTAGCAAGGAATATAGAACTTACATATTAGCTAGGACCAGGTACTTCAAGCAGGTGGTTCTCCGCGGACTACCAGACTCATCATAGTTCTTGAACGCCTCAAAGAAATCCGTGTGAGCTTTCTCAAATTCTCCCTCCCTCAGATGCATCTTACCTCCACACTCTGGAAATTGAGAATGGTAAACTCATTATAGGTACCTTACACAATCATTAGTAATGCCATTATTTCCAAGTAATGATGATGAAAAATCAGAAAATCCGGAATTCCATCATTAGTAATGACATTACTAATGATCATGTAAGGTAGGTACCTATTAGGTTAGTATTGAATTCTAAATGAAACTGGTGCTACAGAATATCACGTGAGCTGATTCCATAGATTGAATAATAGAATAGTAAGATTACAGAATAGAAAAGACAGATTACAGGTAAAAACTTGACTCTTTTTTTTTCAATGGAGCCGTTGCAAACAAGTAATGATGATGAAAAATCAGAAAATCCGGAATTCCATCATTAGTAATGACATTACTAATGATCATGTAAGGTACCTACCTATTAGGTTAGTATTGAATTCTAAATGAAACTGGTGCTAAAGAATATCACGTGAGCTGATTCCATAGATTGAAGAATAGAATAGTAAGATTACAGAATAGAAAAGACAGATTACAGATGAAAACTTGACTCTTTTTTTTTCAATGGAGCAGTTGCGAATGGGTAAAAATTATTAATAAATGGTCGATTCCTATGTAAAAAGTTGTAAAAAATCCAAATCAAAACTCCGAAAAAATAAATGTAAAATGTTATGAAGTTTTGTACAAAAAGTTACACTATGTAATATAGTAGATGCTTCTGTGTTTAGGTACCTACCCTCATTAGACATAGGTAGATATTATTCATGTCATCAGTATTTGTATTTGTTGTGCATTCCACATTATACCTGTTGAAAATTTGCTACTATTTGGAACATATGTAGGTACTCCTATTATTTTGTTCAGTGGTGTTTTGGGCATTTAAGCTAGGGTAGCTGTGCTCAACATACATTTCTTTTTCCCCACAAGTAATACCTACTTATTGGGTTGGAGTAAAACCACCTTTGGAATTTTCATCATATTAGGGAATTTTAGGAAAACACAGACACCAAGGGTTCAAAAATGGTGTGATAGCACTTGTTTCAAGTTTAGCTACCTTAGATCCATCTTGCTATCTTCAGATCAAATTCAACGATTTAAGCTAGGGTAGCTGTGCTCAACATTAATTTCTTTTTCCCCACAAGTAATACCTACTTATTGGGTTGGAGTAAAACCACCTTTGAAATTTTCATTATATTAGGGAATTTTAGGAAAACACAGACACCAAGGGTTCAAACATGGTGTGATAGCACTTTTTTCAAGTTTAGCTACCTTAGATCCATCTTGCTATCTTCAGATCAAATTCAATAATATGGAACAAGCTGCACTTGATCCAATATAAAGTAATATGGAACAAGCTGCACTTGATCCAATATAAAGTAATATGGAACAAGCTAGACGTAAGGAGACGGAACGTATGCGTGACGGATAACTTCGTAAAGTTCATTATTAATCATTTCAGTTTGGATTTGTTATAAAGTTTGCATAAGGACATAAAGGGTTAACTTAACAATTTAAAACAAAGTCAGCATTGATTCATAGGGTTAACCAAAGCCTAGCTATTAACATGGCCTGAGACTGAGACAATCATGAATCTAATCTCATCTTGAAATTACCATTCCTAGAAGTTACATTACAATAAAATGGGAGCCTACCTTACAAAATTCCTACGTGTTTCGTTTTAACTTTTAAAACTGCCTTTCATTTTAACTTTTAAAACGTTGTTTCATTGTAACTTTTAAAACGTAGTTTCGTTTTAACTTTTTTTTGTCTCTTTGAGTTTTTTCTGTGGTTGTTCCAGCGTTCTATTTCCTCTCATTGGAAGAAAATTTCGGCTGGACAAGTAGATTTGTCAAAAGACATAGAGGTACATCAATCCACACGGCACTATAAAGATAGGCAGAAAAAAGATATTCTTTCTTTATTCTGCTATAACCATTCAGCTAGAGCTGAAGCTACAAAAACAACTCTATTAAGAACTGCCGGCCCTTATTTATGTTCAGCCAATATTTCTACCCCTTACATTAGGTTCAGCTAAGATTTCTACCTCTTCATCTTACATGAAAATATAGATTTTTTTTTACGATTCCTGGAATAGAACCTGGGACCTTCTGCTTATCAAGCAAACGGGTTCGTAGAATCAACCGCGTTACCACTGGATTATTTATGTCCCCTTCAATTTCATTCCCCTTGAACCAAAATTGGTGTCCAAAATAACGCCACTTCCGCAAGGTAGGGAAAGTCTTTCACGTAGGGAACATATCTCATTGTCCAGTGAGGTAGGGAACACATCAAATCATTCGGTTGTGTAGGGAACACAGTTGGTACGTCCTGTGCTGTAGGGAACATCAACAGCTGCGTACCTTTCTTCAGGTCATCTTCACCATCATCAGTCTGTGAGAGTAATACAAGACATTTGTTAGGCAGAGGGTAATACTGATGCTTCATTAAAAAGTAGGGCTCACTCGAAAAAAAGGGCCTTTGTATGAAGGTTGAGATATTAAGCCTAATATCTAACAAGCAAATTTTGCTTTAGGTTTGAAAATGATTACCTACAAATTTTCATCAAAATCTGACTGATTGGGCAAACTTAAAAAGAGCTACTCAAAGGGCTCTGAAGGCTTAATTAGAGCTTTTTGGAGCCTGGCCTACAGCACAGGAGAAAAATGGAGCCCTGGTAAGATTTAAGTTCTACAACTTTGTTGAGATTCTATGCCCCTACTTACTTGACAAGATTGGTGCAGTTGTTTCAATATTCTCGACAGTTTGTTGAAGTCTTCACGATCAAAATATAACTTGCCCAGTTTGGTGTTGGTTTTAAACCAGAGCCTATCGTTCTTAGCATCCTTAAGGGCTTCTAGAGTAGTTTCATAGAAATCTTGTAATAATTCCATCTGAAAGAGAAGAGAAAGTGGAAATTAATATTGCTGCAGAGCTTAGAGAAATAAAATCAAAATTGTGTTAACATTAATTCTGGTCAGAAATGTTATTTGTTGACTGGACTAAATTTTACAAACTCACTTGGACTTGAAGCAATGAACTCTGGATCCAAAGTCTATTGTATTGACTAGGCTGCACTAATAAGGGGACTAAATTTTACAAACTCACTTGGACTTGAAGCAATGAACTCTGGATCCAAAGTCTATTGTATTGACTAGGCTGCACTAATAAGGTAGGCTTGAGCCAAATTACTTGCTAAAAAAGTAAATCTACCTATTACTAAATTAGGGAATTAAAATTGCAAGATTACAAATGACTTACATTTTTGGAGGTAGAAATATAATCTAGAATAGAATTGATTGACTTTTCACTATAGTTTCTGGTGACGGCACTCTTAATGTACAGAAGAAGTTGCTTGTAGCGGGACATCATCTCTTTGTAATTACTCTGTAACAAAAGGCAAGGTTTCAATTGTTTGTGAGATACTTCAGTTGTAACATTGTGAAGGTATGTGTAGCAAAGTGAGCAAAACTGTAACTGTTTTCTGGGATTTTCCTGAGAGAGCTTTTACACCCAATATCCCATCAGGATAAAATCCGCCCCGGGCGGGAATCGAACCCGCGGCCTAGCGCTTACAAGGCAGACGCACTACAAACTAAGCTAACTAGGCTGGCAAGTATATCCTTAATATCCTATAGATACCTATCTAAGGTGATATTGCTACTGAATGTGATGATACCTTTGATATTTCCTTTTCGATAGCTTTTGATTAAGAACAAGTGGCGTAGCGTGGCCTTACTCCAATTGTAGGGCGGACACTAATTTCTATCACAATATCTATCTAATAAGAATACAATAATTTTTTAAAGTCAATATTTAAGGGTATTTGAGTGGAATTTTTGAGTGTATGGCCGCCATACACGCCCTACATGGACGCTACGCCACTGTTAAGAACTATTACTTGAACAACCGACCTGGTTGCTTTAGTAAGAGTTCTCAGCTTTCTGAACACGAGACAAACACGCCCTACATGGACGCTACGCCACTGTTAAGAACTATTACTTGAACAACCGACCTGGTTGCTTTAGTAAGAGTTCTCAGCTTTCTAAACACGAGACAACCAAGTTTGGGAACTAAGAAGGCCTAGCACCTAGGACTATTATAAAAAACTAGAAAAAGACTTTCAATATTTTTGTCAGGTATTAACGTCGTTCACAACGGTAGGTACCTTTTATGACTGGACTTGGACTCGAACCATTAACTTCCAAACCCGAGGTCCATCGCCTTAACCATTACACTCATAAGGTCTGGGACCATTGGATAGCTCATGGTAGTATGACACAAGGCACCTAGGACTATTATAAAAACTAGAAAAAGACTTTCAATATTTTTGTCAGGTATTAACGTCGTTCACAACGGTAGGTACATTTTATGACTGGACTTGGACTCGAACCATTAACTTCCAAACCCGAGGTCCACCGCGTTAACCATTACACTCATAAGGTCTGGGACCATTGGATAGCTCATGGTAGTATGACACAAGACATTAATATTCTTATTCTTAGTTGTTTTATCATACGAAACTCAGTAATATCGGTACTTTCTAGTTTGGTATTAACCTATCATTTGGATATCTATTGCACATTAATTTTGGTAACGAAGATCTTTGGATTTAGAAGAAATAAAATCGTTTCACTTCCCGAAGCATTTTATCTTATAATACTGGTGAAACACTCTTTTTTTTCAATCCTGGCTCTTCCTTAAATTAATCCTAGTTTGACCGTGGATTCCTTGGTTGTGGAATGTTGTCCTAGTCCTTAGAATACTGAAAGCTTACTAGTCCTTGGAATGATAAAGGTCCTTTTCAATTTGAATGAAGCAATGAAGACGTCTAAGCGTCTGTATAAGAGAGAAGGCAAGGAGGAAGAAGAAGAGCTATTACAAAGTGCGAAATTTTGTTGTGGAATCAGCCCAAGTATTATTCATTAGCACCAGCTTCCTCTAGGATTTCTGGGATTCAATTTTTAACCAGCCTAGTTAGCTTGGTTGGTAGCGCGTCTGCCTTGTAAGCGCTAGGCC
The DNA here is from genome assembly GCF_000475195.1 of Diaphorina citri. Classification (NCBI taxonomy): domain Eukaryota; kingdom Metazoa; phylum Arthropoda; class Insecta; order Hemiptera; family Psyllidae; genus Diaphorina; species Diaphorina citri. Next base: position 65,852 of record NW_007377532.1, on the reverse strand, counting down.
GCGGGGTCGACTTCCGCCCAGGGTAGATTTTATCCTGAACGGATACTGTTCGTTCTCGGAACGGCTGACTTTCTCCTATCCTGTCTTCCTTCTCTTTTCGATTTTGGGACCATAAGACCTTAGCGGTTACAGTCCCCTTTATCAAACCTCTTGGAAAAAAAACAATAGGTACGTAAAACAATCAAACAAAGTCAATGATATAATACCTGGGTTCTAATATTTCTCAGCAAGTCCTCTATGTGTTCTCTAATGAAGGGATCGTCCATAATGTTCTGCCTATGTTCACGTAGGATAACTTCGAAAGCAGCGATGTCGTTGTTTTGATACGAGGATACCAGGTTGGTCATAGCCAAGATTTCCGGATCGTTCTTGTAGGGCTTGGCCTCTTGTGAGTCGAACGGGTTGATGCCAGACTTCATTAACCTGGGAGAGGGGGAGAAGAAAAGGACCAAACAAAGTCAATTCAAGAGGAGGATATTAATGATATCTGGTCAACCTTGTAAGCTTCGAGGGTAGAGCGCCAGTCTTGTACGCCAGTCTAGGTTGCGGGTTCAATTCCCATGTGGGGCTTTATTCTAAACAGATACGGTTCGTTCTCCGAACATCTAGTAAACTCCTAATCCTCTATCCTGTCCTTCTCTCTTCGATTTTTAGACTATAAGATGTCTCAGTAGTGAAGAAAAAGTACGGAAACAATTAATATAAATAAATAGGTACAGAATTTACATAACTTCGGGACGATATTTAGCAAGGAATGTTGTAGGGCTTGGCCTCTTGTGAGTCGAACGGGTTGATGCCAGACTTCATTAACCTGGGAGAGGGGGAGAAGAAAAGGACCAAATAAAGTCAATTCAAGAGGGTGATATTAATGATATCTGGTCAACCTTGTAAGCTTCGAGGGTAGAGCGCCAGTCTTGTACGCGCTAGGTTGCGGGTTCAATTCCCATGTGGGGCTTTATTCTAAACAGATAAGGTTCGTTCTCCGAACGTCTAGTAAACACCTGTCCTTCTCTCTTCGATTTTTAGACTATAAGACGTCTCAGTAGTGAAAAAAAAGTACGGAAACAATTAATATAAATAAATAGGTACAGAATTCACATAACTTGGGGACGATATTTAGCAAGGAATATGAAACCTAGAGGTTTTCTAGCTCGGTGTTTCTTTTACAACCAATAGAGCGGACACATATTTATATTTACCTTTCGAGAATTAGCACAAACACACATTTCGTATCACGTAAAAAGAAACAGAGGGCTCTTTTCTTCTTGAACTAAAACAGGAGAGAAACGTTTCAAAAAACGATAAAACACTTTTCAACTTGGATCACTAGGCCGATAGTTGGAAACTGAAAATTTCCCGACTGAAATTGGAGGATAAATAGGATCCAAACAGAAAATAACAAGCTTTAAATATGAGCTTTCTCAAGTGAAAAATTTATTTTCGTTTTGTCTCGTTTTGGGAAAAAATGGAAACTACACACTTTTGTTTTGATACGGGAAAATACGATGTTTTTTTTATCCTTCTTTTTCCTTTTTTTTTTCTTATATTTAAGGGTATTTGAGTGGAATTTTTGAGTGTATGGCCGCCATACACGCCCTACATGGACGCTACGCCACTGATAAGAACTATTACTTGAACAACCGACCTGGTTGCTTTAATAAGAGTTCTCAGCTTTCTAAACACGAGACAGGAGTCAACAAGATACCGGAATCTGCTAAGGAGAGTAGCACCTGTAAAGGAAACAGAAGGTGTTTTGTTAATGAAGCAGTGGACCACACCGTGCTCTCATATTTGGACAGCATTAAAAGAACCATCCGTAAGGGGAATTGCGTTTCGGATGGTTCTTTTCTGTTTAATGCTGTTTATTTCGACTTTTTTTGAACCGACCATTTTTTATAACCTTATCCAACGGTTGTTTTTACCCTAAATTTGACTTATTTTATCTTAAAAATACTCCGGAGATCGCACCTAGGACTATTATAAAAACTAGAAAAAGACTTTCAATATTTTTGTCAGGTATTAACGTCGTTCACAACGGTAGGTACATTTTATAACTGGACTTGGACTCGAACCATTAACTTCCAAACCCGAGGTCCACCGCGTTAACCATTACACTAATAAGGTCTGGGACCATTGGATAGCTCATGGTAGTATGACACAAGACATTAATATTCTTATTCTTAGTTGTGTTATCATACAAAACTCAGTAATATCGGTACTTTGTGTTAGTTTTCCTTTTGGACCAATGGGATTTATAGGCAGCTTACAAAGATTCTTTTATATACCATGTACTATAACAGGACATATACATAGGTTGTTCAAAACTTTCAGAAGTTACTCTCAAAGTTTAAATCCTAGAACACGATGGTCTGAAATTGTAGCGAGTAAAACAACTAGGGTAATATCGGACTTTGTGTTAGTTTTTCCTTTTGGACCAATGGGATTTATAGGCAGCTTACAAAGATTCTTTGATATACCATGTACTAAAACAGGACATATACCTAGGTTGTTCATAACTTTCAGAAGTTACTCTCAAAGTTTAAATCCTAGAACATGATGGTCTGAAATTGTAGCGAGTAAAACAACTAGGTACATAACTACATAGTTTCAAACATTGAAATATGTAAAACGAAGAATTGAAACCTAGAGGTTTTCTAGCTCGGTGTTTCTTTTACAACCAATAGAGCGGACACATATTTATATTTACCTTTCGAGAATTAGCACAGACACACATTTCGTATCACGTAAAAAGAAACAGAGGACTCTTTTCTTCTTGAACTAAAACAGGAGAGAAACGTTTCAAAAAACGATAAAACACTTTTCAACTTGGATCACCACTAGGCCGATATTTGGAGGATGACAATTTCCCGACTGAAATTGGAGGATAAAAAGGATCCAAACAGAAAATAACAAGCTTTAAATATGAGCTTTCTTGAGTGAAAAATTTATTTTCGTTTTGTCTCGTTTTGGGAAAAAATGGAACTACACACTTTTGTTTTGATACGGGAAAATACGATGTTTTTTTTATCCTTCTTTTTCCTTTTTTTTATATTTAGTATTTTAGGCGGGCCTTCGCGGGCCGCAAAAATGAGCTCGCGGGCCGCGGGTTGGACAAGCCTGACCTAGAGGGAAATTTTAAAAACGGAGGTCTTGATGTCCGGAAATAGAAGAGAGGAGAGCAAGATAGAGGAAAGAAAGAGTCGTTCCGAGCACGAACATTAACTGTTTAGGTTAAAATCCGCCTCGGCCGGGTGGGAATCGAACCCACAACCTAGCGTTTACAAGGTAGACTACCCTCCAAGCTAACTAGGTTGGCTATAGAGAAGTTTGAGAGAGGAATATGTGTGTACTAACATTCTTATCGAAGATCTTATCGTCTCGAAATGGAATAGAGAAGGAGAACAATATAGAAAAAAAGTCAGCCGTTCCGAGAACAAACCTTATCTCAAACCAAAAGTAATATACAAATACAAAGAGCTTGTAGGGCTTGGCCTCTTGTGAGTCGAACGGGTTGATGCCAGACTTCATTAACCTGGGAGAGGGGGAGAAGAAAAGGACCAAATAAACTCAATTCAAGAGGAGGATGCCAGCCTAGTTAGCTTAGTTGGTAGTGCGTCTGCCTTGTAAGCGCTGGGCCCGGTCATGGCCGAGGTACTCAGAGTATAACATGCGCGCGCAGTCCATACAGGGTTACTGCAACCAAAGCATACAAAACAACATGTTACTAGAGGATTACTAGAAGTAAAGCAAAGGTACTTGTCATGATCAGATTTGAGAATAGGTCTAATGCTTTTATGTCTAGGACTCAAGGGGCACTCTCCAGAAGTACGCATGGCCGAGGTACTCAGAGTATAACATGCGCGCGCAGTCCATACAGGGTTACTGCAACCAAAGCATACAAAACAACATGTTACTAGAAGTAAAGCAAAGGTACTTGTCATGATCAGATTTGAGAATAGGTCTAATGCTTTTATGTCTACGACTCAAGGGGCACTCTCCAGAAGTACGTACCTACCTACATAGACATAATTATACATATTATTCTACAATAGCTGAGTCTCATAGGAAGCAATACAAAAGTTTCTTGTAATATTCCGTGTCTCCAAATAAAGTTTGGTACTTTAAAATGAACCCTTCATTCTACAACCACATAATTATCTACAGAAATTTATTACAGTACCTACATATTTGTACACAAGTTGTAAAGTCAAACAAGACTTCTACTTCAGCAAGAACTTGTAACAATAACAATGAAGGAAAACAGCTGGAAAGTATCGCGGAGACATTGAAAGAAATAATCAATATCCCAAGCATCACATCACGCACATGGCTGTAAACATAACTCATACAAATGCTTTGAAACCTTGTAATTTATTTCCCCATTCAATATTTTCCCCTCCTCCTTCGTTTTTACTTTGATTGTTTTGTGTTCTTTATGGAAAGCTGAAGATTACAGAATCGAGTTATCCTTTGAGATAAACCTGCCATTCCTTTGTTTTGAGGATTTGTTTTATCCGAAATAAAATTAACCAGAGTCGTGCTGACGAGAGATGTAGGCGAAAGACATAAACCCTTTCCTTCTTCCTGTTCTTCTTTTTTTGGAGAGTTTTGATAGAGGGAACTGTAACTGCCAAGGACTCTTATCGTCCCGAAAGCGAAGGGATAAGGAAGACAGGATAGGAGAAAGCTAGCCGGGACCTTCTGCATGGTAAGCAAACGCTTTACCACTCGCGGAATCCGACTCACGGAAAAATCTAACAGCCTAGGGTTAGCTTGGAGGGTAGCGTGTCTGCCTTGTAAGTGCTAGAGGTCGAGGGTTCGATTCCCGCCTGGGGCGGATTTTTATCCTAAATAGATAAGGTTCATTATCATTATCAGACGGTTGGTTTTCTCCCATCCTGCCTTCGGTCTCCCTTCTTTTTCGGGACGATAAGATCTTAGCAGTTACAGTTCTCTCTATAGAAACCACTTGAAAAATAAAATGAAATCAAAACACCCTTGATTATCTTTATGTATTATCTGATCCACATTGTCTTATTCTTCTTATTAAAGTGTCACGATCCTGTTCATAAAACAGTATAAAAGTAAGAATGACCGAATTACAAGAGAGGTAGCAAAAAATTAAAAAATCAATATTAGTCTGGTGTTTTGTAAACTTCTGTTAACAAACCTACTACGTCAAGTATATCCTTAATATCCTACAGATACCTATCTAAGTTGATATTGCTGCTGAATGTGATGATACCTTTGATATATATTATCCTTTTCGATAGCTTTTGATTAAGAACAAGTGGCGTAGCGTGGCCTTACTCCTATTGTAGGGCCTGCCTTTTTGGTTCTCCTTATCAAGTTGACCCACAGAACTTATATATAATGACTGCTGAAACCCTCCAAGAGAAAAACACCGATCCGCGATCCCGTCATATAAACACACAACTTCTGCCTTCACTTCTCAAGCAGTAAAGAGAGAAGTAAATACAGCAGGACGAGTAGCAGGAGACAGGGCTGAATGTAAATGAGGCACGGATGGGGAACAAAAAACTCAGAACATACATTTTCTTATAAATGGTATACCCACCCGTATAAGCAGAGCTTGTGCCACGGATGGGGAATAAAAAACTCAGAGCATACATTTTCTTATAAATGGTATACCCACCCGTTGTTACAGTTGTCTCCATTAAACTTTAACAGAAATCATCCCTAAAGGGGATCAAACTTCCTCCCTAAAGGGAATTTGAAACGTTTCATACCTGATCTATACGGCCTCGTACTGTGTTGTCTAGAATTAGAGAGACAAGTAGAGATTCCACATCTGAAGTCTCGATGTTCAACTGCCGGGAAATGAACGGGATGTGAATCCGAGTGTATGGTTTAATGAGCTTGATCAGGACCTAAGGGGAGAGAGAATAGGGATTCATTAAATAAATGCCAAAACCAAATATCAGCCCAAAGCAACCAAATATCAGCCCAAAGCAATCCCTAGGCCTGATTGAGTGATTAACAGACTGATAAAAACGCCGATTTGATAAGGAGAACCAAAAAGGCAGATATATTTTGCAGAACTTCAAAGATATTTTGCTTTATATTTTGCAGAGATTCCACATCTGAAGTCTCGATGTTCAACTGCCGGGAAATGAACGGGATATGAATCCGAGTGTATGGTTTAATGAGCTTGATCAGGACCTAAGGGGAGAGAGAACAGGGATTCATTAAACATTAAATAAATGCCAAAACCAAATATCAGCCCAAAGCCCTAGGGAGAGATTCCACATCTGAAGTCTCGATGTTCAACTGCCGGGAAATGAACGGGATATGAATCCGAGTGTATGGTTTAATGAGCTTGATCAAGACCTAAGGGGAGAAAACATGGAATCATTAAACATTAAATAAATGTCAAAACCAAATATCAGCCCAAAGCAATCCCTAGGCCTGATTGAGTGATTAACAGACTGATAAAAACACCGATTTGATAAGGAGAACCAAAAAGGCAGATATATTTTGCAGAACTTCAAAGAAGTTCGAAGTTCTGCAAAATATAAAGCAAAATATCTTTGATGTTCTGCAAAATATATCTGCCTTTTTGGTTCTGCTTATCAAGTTGACCCACAGAACTTATATATAATGACTGCTGAAACCCTCCAAGAGAAAAACACCGATCCCGTCTGTATAAGAGAGAAGGCAAGGAGGAAGAAGAAGAAGAGCTATTACAAAGTGCGAAATTTTGTTGTGGAATCAGCCCAAGTATTATTCTTTAGCACCAGCTTCCTCTAGGAATTTTGGGACTCAATTTTAACCAGCCTAGTTAGCTTGGTTGGTAGCGCGTCTGCCTTGTAAGCGCTAGGCCGCGGATTTGGTGTTGGATTGGAGAGATGCTGGAACTTGAATGGAACTCTTGAGACATTATTTCAGACACACACATTGGCTCATGAAATGTTTCTTTAATCAAAGCTGGTAAAGAAGTGCTCAAAAATAAATAAAAACTGATTGTACAATATGTGTTTTGGTACATTATTATGCTTGAAATGTCCACAAATGGGACCAACATGGAGTAAAGATTTTACGATCTCTTCCTCTGAGCCTAGATTGTGAGAGAAGTATATGTTAAAGTGTTGCACCTGTCAGCTTTTAAAGAAGGTCATTGGTGAAACAATTTCCTCTTCTCTCTACCATAAAAAGCTAGTTTTTGGACAATGCAAAGTGTTTCTGTCATCTCCAAAGTGGTCTACCTAGTTGTAGTTCCAGAGTTCACTTACCAAACCATAATCCTCTTCTTCATCGCACATAAAAGTATCCTCGCAGTCAGACATGGTTCACCACGAATTTTCTGTGATTTTCCTGATCCACCTGTAATAGCTTTTCCAATATTCCGATTTTCCGATGGTTAAAATTCTTTCAAGAAGTTACAGGATTTCGATTTTCTCATTTTTTGATTTTTCCGAGAAATCAAAAATCACCGTCCGCCGGCTAGGATACAACACATGCGCAGTACGAATGCGCAGAACTTTGAAATAGATTGCGCAAGGAGGATAAAAGTTTATGGATAGCTGGAAGAGATGGAAAGTGAAGCTCAAAGCAGCGTCCACACTTTTTGGTCGATCGACAAGTCAACATTTATTTTATTTTTCAGGTGATTTATTTTGTATGAAAACCCGTATTGTGATAGTCTTTAAATACTTGGCACATACCAGTACTGTATATTTTGTAGATAAAATCAAGCTAAAACTTGGAACTTACTTCGTTCGGTTTATTTGGCTTCACTTTAAGTTTATCCACCCCGCAGAACTTTGAAATAGATTGCGCAAGGAGGATAAAAGTTTATGGATAGCTGGAAGAGATGGAAAGTGAAGCTCAAAGCAGCGTCCATACTTTTTGGTCGATCGACAAGTCAACATTTTTTATTTCATTTTTCAGGTGATTTATTTTTTTATAAACACCCGTATTGTGATAGTCTTTAAATACCTATTTGGCATATACCAGTACTGTATATTTTGTAGATAAAATCAAGATAAAACTTGGAACTTACTTCGTTCGGTTTATTTGGCTTCACTTTAGGTTTATCCACCTCATGTATCGTCTATTTTTCACCTCCTCGAGAACAAAACAGGGTGGCCAACAAAAAAAGGTTTTTTGTCTCTGTTTGGCAAGCCTGCTTATTTTTCTTTTTTGGAGAAAGAAAAACGAGAAAAACAGAAGAACGCGGCCAACAAAAAAAGGTTTTTTGTCTCTGTTTGGCAAGCCTGCTTATTTTTCTTTTTTGGAGAAAGAAAAACGAGAAAAACAGAAGTCAGAAGAAGCCTTGAAGAAATCCAGAAGTGAATTTTCTTTTCTTTTTCCTTTAAAGTTCAAAGTTGTCTTCAAAGTTCACTGTCCTTTTCTTTTAAAAGTTTAAAACAGAAGTTTCTCTAATGGTTCAGCTTCACCTGGCCAACAAAAAAAGGTTTTTTGTCTCTGTTTGGCAAGCCTGCTTATTTTTCTTTTTTGGAGAAAGAAAAACGAGAAAAACAGAAGAAGTCAGAAGAAGCCTTGAAGTAATCCAGAAGTGAATTTTCTTTTCTTTTTAATGTTCTCTAATATAATACCTGGGTTCTAATATTTCTCAGCAAGTCCTCTATGTGTTCTCTAATGAAGGGATCGTCCATAATGTTCTGTCGATGTTCTCTAATGCATTACCTGGGTTCTAATATTTCTCAGCAAGTCCTCTATGTGTTCTCTAATGAAGGGATCGTCCATAATGTTCTGCTCACCTGTGTTTCAGTTTCTGCAGATAAAGCAAACTTGATGTGTGTCTAACTAGCAGGAGTAGAGAAGTTCCTAGGTTCATTTTGTTTCACTTGTGTGATAGTAATACTGATATTAGATTAGAAAAACATGTCTGCTCTACCCAGAAGAATAGCTTCACCTGTGTTTCAGTTTCTGCAGATAAAGCAAACTTGATGTGTGTCTAACTAGCAGGAGTAGAGAAGTTCCTAGGTTCATTTTTTCACCTGTGTTTCAGTTTCTGCAGATAAAGCAAACTTGATGTGTGTCTAACTAGCAGGAGTAGAGAAGTTCCTAGGTTCATTTTGTTTCACTTGTGTGATAGTAATACTGATATTAGATTAGAAAAACATGTCTGCTCTACCCAGAAGAATTATAAAGGAAACCCAACGTCTCATGCAAGAACCGGTTCCAGGGATTAGTGCTGTACCAGATGAAAGTAATGCCAGGTAGGTAACAGAAGAACAGATAAAGCATGTTCCAAACAGGGAACAAAAGATAACGTACAGAACCACTCTCATTCATAGTAAGTTTGTGAGTGAAGTGAACTATATTTATGTAGTCATCTGACCAGGGATTAGTGCTGTACCAGATGAAAGTAATGCCAGGTAACAGAAGAACAGATAAAGCATGTTCCAAACAGGGAACAAAAGATAACGTACAGAACCACTCTCATTCGTAGTAAGTTTGTGAGTGAAGTGAACTCTATTTATGTAGTCATCTGGCCAGGGATTAGTGCTGTACCAGATGAAAGTAATGCCAGGTAACAGAAGAACAGATAAAGCATGTTCCAAACAGGGAACAAAAGATAACATACAGAACCACTCTCATTTGTAGTAAGTTTGTGAGTGAACTATATTTATGTAGTCATCCGGTACTCTTGTTGATAACCCCTAAAATATTTGCTGCTTTGATTGCAACAGTTCATCTATCATTCATTTAATTTCTTTTGTTTCAGATATTTCCATGTCATTGTCACAGGACCCGAAGATTCTCCGTTTGAAGGAGGTTTGTTCAAGCTAGAGTTATTCCTTCCCGAAGACTACCCAATGTCTGCTCCCAAAGTTAGATTCATTACTAAAATATACCACCCAAACATTGATCGATTAGGTAGAATTTGTCTGGATATTTTGAAGGATAAGTGGAGTCCAGCATTGCAGATAAGAACGGTACTATTGTCAATTCAAGCATTGCTGAGTGCACCCAACCCTGATGATCCTCTAGCGAATGATGTTGCCGAACTGTGGAAAGTCAATGAGGCGGAAGCAATTAGAAATGCAAAGGAATGGACACGTAAATATGCCATGGATAATTAAAGCTTAATTGATGAAACCAGGGACTATTCATTTCAAACAGAAAGGTTTGGCAGTTAATAATGAATTACGTATCAAAAGGGTTAATATAATATATCAAGCTATATGCTACTCCTGTGGAATTGATACATTACAGCTCACTTGATTTGACTTGAATTAAAAATATGCCATGGATAATTAAAGCTTAATTGATGAAACCAGGGACTATTCATTTCAAACAGAAAGGTTTGGCAGTTAATAATGAATTACATATTAAAAGGGTCAATATAATATATCAAGCTATATGCTACTCCTGTGGAATTGATACATTACAGCTCACTTGATTTGACTTGAATTAATTCGTACAGTTTCTTGAGCTTCTTGTTATTTTTCTGTGCCGTGTACATTTGTATTTCCAGAGCATAGATTTCCAACAGCTGCGTACCTTTCTTCAGGTCATCTTCACCATCATCAGTCTGTGAGAGTAATATAAGACATTTGTTAGGCAGAGGGTAATACTAATGCTTGATTAAAAAGTAGGGCTCACTAAAAAAAGGGGCCTTTGTACGAAGGTTGAGATTCCTATTAAGCCTAATATCTAACAAGCAAATTTTGCTTTAGGTTTGAAAATGATTTAAAACCTAAAGCAAATAGCCAATGGAAAAGCAGAATTTTGAATTTGGACGAATCATATTGAAATATGGAATTGTAAATACTTTTCCATACTTTGGTGATTTAGGGCACTGGTAAGATTTAAGTTCTACACCTTTGTTGAGATTCTATGCCCCTACTTACTTGACAAGATTGGTGCAGTTGTTTCAATATTCTTGACAGTTTGTTGAAGTCTTCACGATCAAAATATAACTTTCCCAGTTTGGTGTTGGTTTTAAACCAGAGCCTATCATTTTTAGCATCCTTAAGGGCTTCTAGAGTAGTTTCATAGAAATCTTGTAATAATTCCATCTGGAAGAGAAGAGAAAGTGGAAATTAATATTGCTGCAGAGCTTAGAGAAATAAAATCAATATTGTGTTAACATTAATTCTGGTCAGAAATGTTATTTGTTGACTGGACTAAATTTTACAAACTCACTTGGACTTGAAACAATGAACTCTGGATCCAAAGTCTATTGTATTGACTAGGCTGCACTAATAAGGTTGGCTTGAGCCAAATTACTTGCTAAAAAAGTAAATTTCATAGAAATCTTGTAATAATTCCATCTGGAAGAGAAGAGAAAGTGGAAATTAATATTGCTGCAGAGCTTAGAGAAATAAAATCAAAATTTGTTATGAAGTTTTGTACAAAAAGTTACACTATGTAATATAGTAGATGCTTCTGTGTTTAGGTACCTACCCTCATTAGACATAGGTAGACATTATTCATGTCATCAGTATTTGTATTTGTTGTGCATTCCACATTATACCGGTTGAAAATTTGCTACTATTTGGAACATATGTACTCCTATTATTTTGTTCAGTGGTGTTTTGAACATTTAAGCTAGGGTAGCTGTGCTCAACATTAATTTCTTTTTCCCCACAAGTAATACCTACTTATTGGGTTGGAGTAAAACCACCTTTGGAATTTTCATTATATTAGGGAATTTTAGGAAAACACAGACACCAAGGGTTCAAACATGGTGTGATAGCACTTGTTTCAAGTTTAGCTACCTTAGATCCATCTTGCTATCTTCAGATCAAATTCAGCCTTTAGATTTATTATTATTCATATTGGTAAATACAGAAAAGAGGATATTTGTGTTACCTGTTAAATATTAAATAATTATTATATTTAGGTAAGTAGGTACTTATTATAACAATAGCCCTAGCAGATTTCAGAATATTGTCTCTGCCTAAAGACAATTATTTTCAGAATACCAAGATGGATAGATGTGGGCTTTTGATACATCTGCCTTTTCCCTCTATTTATTCTTATTTTGTAAATAAATATTAAACAGCAGAGTATATAAAGAGAATATTCAAATAGATAGGTAATTATTATTTTTTACCATGCTTTGTATCAGAAATTGTTTTCACTTTCCTTTTAGATTGTGGAATGTGGTCGTTTGCCATTGGTTCATCAGCTTACTTTATGCAAGGAAGATACAAACTACCAGTCTGTTTTTGGTGATAGAAAATATCCTATGTTCATCAGCTTACTTTATGCAAGGAAGATACAAACTACCAGTCTGTTTTTGGTGATAGAAAATATCCTATTTACTCTAGCAAGAAAGCTCAATTGCTCATTTTAAAGGTCACAGTTTTACTCTCCTTTGTTAGCAAAACCCCATTTTTTCAGACAATGAAAGTCTGACCTGGACACGAATGTTGCTAATGGTGATGATCTACCAATTAATTTATTACCCATGCCAGGTCCAAATTTAACAGTCCATTTCCTTGGAATATCCTATTTACTCTAGCAAGAAAGTTCAATTGCTCATTTTAAAGGTCACAGTTTTGCTCTCCTTTGTTAGCAAAACCCCATTTTTCAGACAATGAAAGTCTGACCTGGACACGAATGTTGCTAATGGTGATGATCTACCAATTAATTTATTACCCATGCCAGGTCCAAATTTAACAGTCCATTTCCTTGGACCTTACCTATTGCTTCCTTGTTGATAGAGGAAAAAGAGTTTCCAGCATATTTCACATTCTTACGACTTCCCTCACTTTTGATCTGCCTAGCATTCTCTCCACTCTCTATTTCAATATTGTCAATCAGTCCAGAATTTTTATCTGAATATTTTGTCTCACAATTATTACCGTATGCCAACGCACCCCGTGCTTTTTTTCCTTTACCAAAAATATCCCCAAAAAAAAAAAAAAAAAAAAAAAAGCGGCTTTTAGACTCGAAATTCTGTATTTTAAACATTTTTTTTTTTTCCTCAAGATTCATACAGTGGTGTTGAATAAAAAACCAAATGATGGACTTTTTTTGTTGTACATAAATTTATGATTATATCTCTTTCTAAGTTATATTTTTAGTAAACTCAGTCTGGCGTGTTTTTATTTCCCATTCTTAGGGAATTCCGAGTGCCTTTGGCTAAGAAGAGTTTTTCATAGTTTTATATATCACAGGATTTTATCAAAAATTTGGAGCCAAGAGCCGAAAGAGTGCTGTGTGTTTCCGGTCGTTTAGAAGGTTTATGGATCACGGAAGTTAAGCAACGGTGTGTGTGGATGGTATCCAGGTGGGTGACCATCTGGGCAGTCTGCTGGCTTTTCCCGGTCACACTCATACTGGGTGAGGTTAGTGTGAGGTGGGTACACTCATACTGGGTGAGGATAGAGTGAGGCCGGGTAGCTTAACACTGAATGAAGGCTAAAACCACCGTCACTAAAAACCTTAATGGTTATACTGTGACTTCAAACCCTTCAGAAGAAGAAAAAAGAAAAGGCAAGAACTAATATTTTAAAAATTGCCGCCGGGACAGCTATCTCACGTCGTCCGAGCTCATCTCAGCCCTGTTCATAAACACAGCCTGACCCCCAAGAGAGTCTCCTGTTCAGAGAAACTTTGAGCTTAAGTCCAAGTAGGTACAGCAGCAAGAAAAGGCAAGAACTAATTTCAAACTCTCCACATGAGACAAGGAGAATTTTTGTTAAATAAAGGTTACTTGTTTTTTTATTGCAAATAAAATAAATAGGTAATTATCACACAGATAAAAAATATAAGAAACGAAACGAAGTAATCGAAAAAAAACTGACAAATGAAAAAGAAAAACAATTCAACAGATGACGAAACTTTGACCCCATTTCCACTGCCATTTTTGACTTGACAACTTTTTTCAAGAAGTTCACAGATGACGAAACTTTGACCCCATTTCCACTGCCATTTTTGACTTGACAACTTTTTTCAAGAAGTTCGAGAGAGAGAGAGAGAGAGAGAGAGAGAACATTAACAACGAAGGTTTTTATGGTCCCAAAATCAAAGAGAGAAGGACGGGATATGAGAAAGGAGGGGGCGTGAAAAAATGATAATATGCCCAAAGGGGGCGCCATGCAAAAAAAGTTTGAGAACCACTGATCTAGCGCTTACAAGGCAGGCGCGCTGTATCAAGCTAACTGGCTGTCTAGGCTTTAAAACAGCGAAGCTCGACAAAGTTTTACAACCGTTTGATTTTTGGAATTCTGAAACCAGACACAATGGAAAAAACAAGTTGTTAGAAAGTTAGAATGGACAATCCAAGTGAGATTAAACCCTAAAGCTATGTCCACACATAATCAACGACCGTCGATTGATGTCGACTGAAACCGTACACTGCCTCGACAGCATAGATTGATAGATGCACCTCGTCGATCGACCGCCGTCGACTATTATTGGCTCAATACAAGCAATAGAGGAGATGCAATTGGGAATATTTTAATAATAACAGGTTGATTCCTACGTAAAAAGTTGTGAAAAATTTAATCTGAGGTCGAAACTCGGAAAAAGTAACTTTGAAAGGTCCAAAATTCAACTTTTAATTGCCGTTCTAATGAAAAAGGTCGAAGAGTTGTGACGTCAGATTCCACGTCAAAATATATATGTTTATGTACATGACTAATGTGAGACTTGTACGTCACGTGCAAGATGGCGGCATTATGACGTCCCTATATTCTGTCACGAGTTAGGTCCTTTTCACTCTGCACTCCAAGTTCAGAAAAATAGTTATGATACTCCAATAGGACTGAATAGTCCATCGAATAGTCCCTTCATCTTAATAGTAGCCTGATAGTAATGTGGTCAAATTCTCAAATAGTATTGAATTTAGGACAAAATAAACTCAGTAGGTACCTCGTCTGCGAAAATGTTGATTTGAGGACGATATTCCTTGTCTGGGATTGAAACCAAGCTTTCCTGTTTACCAGGCGAACGAATTGAACGCTATATCACTGAGGCAGGCAAAACTTATTTTGTCAATTTTTCCTGAACGGGGAGTGCAAAGTGATCTATGGAATAGGCCCCCCAAAAATGTTGGACCTTTTAATATGAAATATCTGTTCTAAAGATAAATAATTTTTGTCTCTTCTTTGACCCTTCTTGCGCACAAACAAACGAAGCGGGAGTCATGAATTATGACGTCATCGCCTACGTGAGCGTATGCCGTGACGTCAAAGTTTACGATTTACCTGTATTTTTTAAATCGATCTATCTTGGTATCTAGAAGTCGTAGAAGAAAAAGAAAAATTCCGTTGGTCCTCATTTTTCGTTGGTCCTGTTCTATGACTTTGAAACATCACCCAAGTAAGCGCAACTGATCTATTCTTAGATTAAAGCGAGGGATTCTAACCTCAATACAAGTCCTAGTATACCTTAACACAGGTGATGATTTACCTTAATATAAGTCTGACATGTAGACAGAGGTAGACCCACTAGTGAGACTCCATTCACAGCTATTATCTGATCTCCTATGTTCAGTTGACCGCAGCGTGCTGCAGCTCCAGCAGGGGCGAGATTAGCAATGACGACAGTAGGGAGCATCGAACCCCAGCCTGACTCTACTATCACCACGCCCAGGATTTCACCCTTTGCCTTAGGAACTACCACCTGGAAGGGAGAGAAAGAAACAAATAATACAATTTCGGAAGTAACTGGATTCAGATGCAGCATTTCTGTTTGGATTATGTTTATGTTGTTTACAAATGTCGGGACTTTGACCATTAGGCCATTTTCTTAAAACTTCACGTATTGACACCTCACAATTTCTTCTCAGCTTTTTTCCAAGCGATTAGGCTGTCACTCTGTATAATACCAGCCACACACGCTCAGATCGTCTGAACGTGTGGCGGAAAAAGCATCAGACCGTCTGAGTCTGTTGAGCGTGAGTGGTTGGCATAAAATGATAATGCTGTTTATTTTATTATTGTTATTTTTTTATTTATTTATTTTTTTTTTTAGGTTCTTCCTCTGTAACATTTCATACTAATTTTTGCAAAATGCAAACCGTAAAGACCAAAATCTGCATCAGCCCTTGCCGAAAATCTACGACCCGACATCCCGACAACCATGCAGTCCTGGCACCAGTTACCATCCACTCTGACACACAAATTTCAACGCAAAACATGAATAAACAAAAAACAAACGTAATCAAAAATAATATTCAAAGTTCGAAAAATCATACGGTCTTAAAACTATACATACAGTAAAATAAAATATGATATATGTTTACGGAAGTAACTGGATTCAGATGCAGCATTTCTGTTTGGATTATGTTTATGTTGTTTACAAATGTCGGGACTTTGACCATTAGGCCATTATCTTAAAACTTCATGTATTGACACCTCACAATTTCTTCTCAACTTTTTTTCCAAGCGATTAGGCTGTCACTCTGTATAATACTAGCCACACACGCTCAGACCGTGTGAACGTGTGGCGGAAAAAGCATCAGACGGTCTGGTCTGTTGAGCGTGAGTGGTTGGCATAAAATGATAATGCTGTTTTTTTTTTTTTATATAATTATTTAGGTTCTTCCTCTGTAACATTTCATACTAATTTTTGCAAAATACAAAATGCAAACCGTAAAGCTTAGCCCTTGCCGAAAATCTACGACCCGACAACCATGCAGTCCTGGCACCAGTTACCATCCACTCTGACACACAAATTTCAACGCAAAACATGAATAAACATAAAACAAAAAACAAACGTAATCAAAAATAATATTCAAAGTTCATCGTAGAAGAAAAAGAAAAATTCCGTTGGTCCTCATTTTTCGTTGGTCCTGTTCTATGACTTTGAAACATCACCCAAGTAAGCGCAACCGATCTATTCTTAGATTAAAGCGAGGGATTCTAACCTCAATACAAGTCCTAGTATACCTTAACACAAGTGATGATTTACCTTAATATAAGTCTGACATGTAGACAGAGGTAGACCCACTAGTGATACTCCATTCACAGCTATTATCTGATCTCCTATGTTAAGTTGACCGCAGCGTGCTGCAGCTCCGGCAGGGGCGAGATTAGCAATGACTACAGTAGGCAGCATCGAACCCCAGCCTGATTCTACTATCACCACGCCTAGGATTTCACCCTTTGCCTTAGGAACTACCACCTGGAAGGGAGAGAAAACAAATAATAAATGTATATGTTTATGTACATGACTAATGTGAGACTTGTACGTCACGTGCAAGATGGCGGCATTATGACGTCCCTATATTCTGTCACGAGTTCACGAGTTAGGTCCTTTTCACTCTGCACTCCAAGTTCAGAAAAATAGTTATGATACTCCAATAGGACTGAAGAGTTCATCGAATAGTCCCTTTATCTTACTAGTAGCCTGATAGTAATGTGGTCAAATTCTCAAATAGTATTGAATTTAAGACAAGATAAACTCAGTAGTTACCTCGTCTGCGAAAATGTTGATTTGAGGATGATATTCCTCGTCTGGGGTTGAAACCAAGCTTTCCTGTTTATCAGGCGAACGAATTGAACGTTATACCACTGAGGCAGGCAAAACTTATTTTGTCAATTTTTGCTGAACGGGGAGTGCAAAGTGATCTATGGAATAGGCCCCCAAAAATGTTGGACCTTTTAATATGAAATTTCTGTTCTAAAGATAAATGATTTTTGTCTCTTCTTTGACCCTTCTAAAAATCATTACTGCACTTAGAACGACCAAAGTTGAAGCAGAGAAAATGATAATATTCTTGATAACTTACGGTGTCAAATTTAGATTTGGGTTTCAAATCAAATTATTCCACTTTATGTAAGTATTGTATAGGGTATCAAAGTTGTGTTGAGAAAGTAACGAAATAAGCAAAATATGTTCTGAACAAGCAGGCTGGCGAGCGATAGGCGTGCTGTGATAGCATTTCATTTGAGTGACCCAGTATACCAATTGTTATAAAGTGTTTTTAGCGTATCCCCAATTCAAGCTAGCCAGAGAAAAAAAACCTACAAAGCATAAATTCTGGGACACCCTTTACACAATATCCCATCTATAAAATCTGATATACATAAATCTATGTACGTAGGAAATGATAATATTGTCATACAAAAGATTACAACCTTGTTTGTGAGTACAAAATTTACGACGCGAGAAGATTTAAAAATATAATAAATCATTTGATCAAAACTCGTAGTCGCAAAATTTGAAATCCTGTAATAAAAATCACGTGTAGTTATAATGGCAGGGATCACTATCTGAGATTGAACTTGGTTTAATGTTAAACGATTTAAAGAAAATTGATTGGCTAATAAGTTTCAAATCAACAAATAGCTTAATCCAAGATTAACTTAAATCTCAAACACAAAAAGCTCACACTGAGGCTTAGGTGTAGGGGCAAACAGCCTTAAAGCTTGGGTTGAGCTTATACGAATCTACGAAGTAAAATCAATTTTAACCCCAGATTGTGGCCCCGACCAAAATTAGAGTAAAGAACAAAGCTTTGTCCAGCAGTAGACAAATTTTAGTGGAAATAATAGACTCAGTGGAAAATAACCACTAGGCGAGGTTAACACCTGAGGCGTTCTCTGCCACCTAACCTTCCGAGCTCTTTTCGCAACGTGACGTATTGAGCTGAATTTAGGAACCGTTTGAGTTTTAGATCCAAAAGAGAAAATGAGCTAAGGAGTAATTCAGTGATCGAGAGAAAAGAATGTAGAGTAGTAGTTACTCTTGGTAACAAACAGTATCTTTCTTCAGGCTATATCTAACCTTTTCTACATAAGGACATCATTTTTTCTTCTTTTTCGTACTCTTTTTTTCCCCCCCTACGCGTGTCTTTCCTGTACTTATAAAGGTTTCTTACTAATAAGAAAGGTAGGTAACAAAAATATTTCATGATCCATTTCGACATTTTAATCCTTTCGTGTACGGCAGACAGTGGGTCTTCCCACCTTTAATGTGATTCAGTAATCCTCATCCTTCTTAAAGTCCACGCACATTTATCTGTCACGGATATGTTCCGTCTCCGTTTCGTCACCTTACGTATAACTTGTTCCATATGACAGTCCATCTCCGTTTCGTCACCTTACGTATAACTTGTTCCATATTACCGTCCGTCTCCGTGCTGGATAAGAGTACGGTCGTGCATTTGATCCAATATAAAGTAATATGGAACAAGCTAGACGTAAGGAGACGGAACGTATGCGTGAAGGATAATTGTGCATGGACCTTTACCCACGATTTCAAAGGAAGATCTACTTCCCGCTGTACACGAAAGGGTTAAACAGGGCGATGAGAAACAAAAACCGAGTGAGTATTGTGAAGTACACCGTAGAGTTACTTCCCCACAGGGCGCGTTAGACTAGAATCGTATTGAGGATAGGTGACCCTGGTTAAATAAACACGGGGGTTTCCTGGCCTGTCAGTAACCTGAACATGGACGTAGGCATTGTCTTCATGAGAATCTGAAACGGGAAATAAATGGTAGGAAGAAATAATTAAAAGTTGAGTCAGCGCCAGCGGCGATAGCACTTTGAATGTGTTAGTTCCGAATAGATCAATCAAGTTAAGTTAAGCAACGGAGCTTGTGGTTAGTATCCGTACAGGTTATACTACGAGTATCTGCTATCTGGGCAATCACGAGCAGGCTGGATGAGGTTAACATGAGTAGGTGGGTAGCTTGTCGCCGAGTGGGGGTTAAAATCCCCATCACTTAACACCTTAGCAGTTATACAGTCACTCCCATGGCGTAGTGGTCACTGCGCTCGCCTTGCACGCGGGAGACCCGGGTTCGATTCCCGACGGGGTCAAGAAATTCGTATTATTCAAATGATTGATTCTGTGACTGGCTGTTGCGGGGCCCACTCAGCCTCGTGAGGAAAATGAGTAGCTATGACATATAAATGCGCATAGCGACCGGTGCCAGCATGGTAGGTAAACATTGGATTTTAGGATTATTGAGATATTGGGAAAATCCTACAATGCTGCAGTGAGCACCAAAGTTGTGGCATAATAACACAAAGAAACTGCATTTACATAATAAGCTAAAGCCCTAAGGCTATGAAATTTGGTGGGCCAATAGTATGGCGGAGTGCTTAAAATATATCAGCTGTTGGAAAAAAATGACTACAAAAAAGCCCTCATTTTTCGACCAAAACTTGGTATCAAATCCGGGTCTTCAAAGTCCAAGGCCGCTCACAGTGTTTTGCTTTGCTTCACCTTCACCAGAGTAATACCGCTCTGATTTTCGGCCAGTCAATTTTTCAAACCGCCCCGGTATCGAACCAAGGACTTCACACTTACCTCTCCCACTGAGGTTGCTAGTAGATTGACTATTTTCTCATGAGGTACCGCCACCACACTTTGATTATTGATCTCTATTATTCTATGGCCCACTCGTACACCCCCTCTTTCCGCTATGCCACCTCTTAGTAAACTACATATCTGTAATCAAATAATAGTTAGAATTAGTATAAATTCATTAGGCCCAACATAGGTTTGCTTTTTCAGGGGGGCACGGCTGGTCCAGTGGTAACGTGCTTGCTTGCCATGCAGAAGGTCCCGGGTTCGAATCCTATCATCGACAAAAATTTGTACTCATTTTTCGATTGCAAATATTTCAACGGGTTACTTTCTGGTGTTCTCGTGTTGACCCAGCACCTAAATGGGAAGTATTGTGTCTCTTCTCGCCCATCTGATGAGAGGCATACTACGGGATGGGCATGCTACGAACAGACCACAAGCGTCCAATGTAGCAGTTGTTTCATCGCTACGAAAAAAAAACGGGGGGGAAACACTCATCTTTAAAAAAAAAAAAAAAAAAAAAAAAAATTAAGCCTACCTACGTTTTCCAAATGTACAACAGTGCCTTATTCGTCACGGACATGGTCGCACATCCAATCAAAAAAGGTTTCGAAGCCCACGTTCTCCCTGATTGTGCACCAAGGCAGGTACAGGTACAGAAACTCGTTAATATTTATTAACCACATTATAAATGTCAACCTACCACTCAATTTGTACACTAAATCCTAATTGATATTTGGTATCAGTCGCTTAATTTAACTTTCTACAACGTGGAGCACAAGGAACAACCGTAAGTTTTACAACCGTTTGATTTTTTTTTGGAATTCTGATAACCAGTCACAATGGAAAAAAACAAGTTGTTAGGAAGATTAGAATGGACAATTCAATCGTGAGATTAAACCCTGCTTAAAGCATGTCCACACATAATCAACGACCGTCGATTATGCGACTGAAACCGTACACGCCTCGACAGCATAGATTGATAGTACACCTCGTCAATTCGACCCCCGTCGATCTATATTGCTCAATACAAGCAATAGAGGAGATGCAATTTGGGATATATTAATAACGGGTGACTCTGGCAATTCTCGTGAAAAAATTTAATCTGAGGTCGAAACTCGGAAAAAAGTAGACTTTGAAAGGTCCCAAAATTCAACTTTTAATTGCCGTTCTAGATGAAAAAGGTCGAAAGAGTTGTGACGTCAGATTCCACGTCAAAATACGCAGAAACGCTTTGCGCACAAACAACGAAGCGGGTGAGCATAATATGACGTCCATCGCCTCGTGAGCGTATGCCGTGACGTCCAAAGTTTAACGATTTACCACCTGTATTTTTTAAATCGATTATCTTGGTATCTAGAAGATCGTAGAAGAAAAAGAAATTCCGTTGGTCCTCATTTTTCGTTGGTCCTGTTCTATGACTTTGAAAACATCACCCAAGTAAGGCAACTGATCTATTCTTAGATTACAGCGAGGGATTCTAATCAATACATAGTCCTAGTATACCTTAACACAGGTGGTGATGATTTACCTTAATATAAGTCTGACATGTAGACAGAGGTAGACCCACTAGTGAGACTCCATTCACAGCTATTATCTGATCTCCTATGTTCAGTTGACCGCAGCGTGCTGCAGCTCCAGCAGGGGCGAGATTAGCAATGACGACAGTAGGGAGCATCGAACCCCAGCCTGACTCTACTATCACCACGCCCAGGATTTCACCCTTTGCCTTAGGAACTACCACCTGGAAGGGAGAGAAAGAAACAAATAATACAATTTTTTTTTTATTTGGATGTTTAAACGCATTAATTTTATGCAATTACATAAACATTTACATAGGTAGGTAGTAAAAATAATAAGAGAAAAAAAAAAGAAGAAAAAATGTTGTAAGATAGATAACAGAATTTTACAATGAAGTTACAATTAAGTAAGTTAGGCTATGCTAGGCCTACCTGGTCCCCTGTGAATTTAAACAAGACGGTCATGGTTCAAGATAATGGACTGACATTCAGGAATCAGGACTTAACATTCTTCTTCTTCGTCGCCTTTTCCCGTGTTCAGACGGGGTCGACGTTTTTCGTCAGGCCTCAATCAGCCCTGGGGTGATCGCTTTTGGGCTGACATTTGGTTTTGGCTGCAAAATTTACGCGCGGATGTCTTTCGCGCTCAACCTTTGCTATTTCTAGAGCAAGGGAAATTTCAGACTGGTATACTCCTTGTTTAAAGTCCCTCAACCAGACTAAGCTGGTCTACTCCCTGTTTAAAGTCCCCCGGCCAGACTACGTAGATATGAGTTTGAAAAGTGCAATCTAAAGAGAATTATCCCTAAAGGGGTTTTAGCTAAAAAGCACTAACTTCCATTTAAAGAGAATTATCGTTTAAAGTCCCTCAACCAGACTAAGCTGGTCTACTCCCTGTTTAAAGTCCCCCGGCCAGACTACGTAGATATGAGTTTGAAAAGTGCAATCTAAAGAGAATTATCCCTAAAGGGGTTTTAGCTAAAAAGCACTAACTTCCATTTAAAGAGAATTCTTTCGAGTATCAACTTCGGACAAATCAATTGTCGGCCCATCCAGTGGCTTAGTTTTCTACCACCACCCTCTTTCCCCTTGTATCAATCCCTAAAGGGGTTTTAGCTGAAAAGCACTAACCTCTTTCTGTAGCTCTTTCTTCGCGAACATCTGTAGCTCATCGCCAAATATCTCCTGTGAGTTGAGAACCTCCTGGTAGTCCATCTCCTTCACGAAGCTATGATCTTCTATACCGTTGGCTTTGAGAAACTCCATGTAGGCTACTTGGAATGCTTGACCTATTGATTGAGCAATGAACTGAGCCTGTCAATCAATAAATAAATAAATAAAATAGCCTTTATTGATGTTTTATGTATAAATATAAATAAGAATTTAGCAAGGGAAAAAATATTCAAACATCATTCAGTATATTAATAGCAAACAATACCTACAAAACAGTTCATCAAACTCTAACTACCTACACTTTCATAAATAGGAAACAATGATTCTATAGTTCATCCCTATAGAACATTGGTAAATGATTAGGGAGTTGTCAATCAATACGAGAACCAAATTCATTAGAACCAAAACACTTTGCAATTTGGACTTTAGAAGGTTCCTAGTTTGCTTGTGTTCTCTGATTGTTCTGAGGACAAACCTTATCCGCGTCCTATCGCTTACAAGGAAGGCGCGCTATTCTTCAAGCTCACTAGTATCTATGATAAAAAGGAAAAGAAGAAGAAGAAGAAGAAGAAGAAGAAGAAGAAGAAGAAGAAGAAGAAGAAGAAGACGACCAACAAGAAGAAGAAGAAGAAGAAGAAGAAGAAGAGGAAGAAGAAGAAGAAGAAGAAGAAGAGGAAGAAGAAGAAGAAGAAGAGAAGAAGAAGAAGAAGAAAGAAAGAAGAAGACGCCAAGAAGCAAGAAGAAACCAAGAAGAAGAAGAAGAACAAGAAGAAGAGAAGCAGAACGAAGAAGAAGAAGAAGAAAGAAGAAGAAGAAGAAGAAGAAGAAGAACGAAGAAGAAGAAGAAGAAGAAGAAGCAAGAAGGACAAACGTTTAGACATGACGAATAACACGTAAACGCAGAGAATAGGCAGGTCACGAAGGAGAGACGACGCAAAGAGAGGACCAGAACAGAACTACACACTTTTAAGAAGAAGAAGAAGAAGAAGAAGAAGAAGAAGAAGAAGAAGAAGAAGAAGAAGAAGAAGAAGAAGAAGAAGAAGAAGAAGAAGAAGAAGAAGAATAAGAAGAAGAAGAAGAAGAAGAAGAAGAAGAAGAAGAAGAAGAAGAAAACAGGTTTTCTTTAACGTCAGCAAAGTTACCAATTATGTCCATTAACGCATATTAACGGGTCAAGATAGGTGGAGTAAGTATTTGGCCATCCCATCTCTGTAGCCGAGTGGTCAAGAGCACTGACTCTTAACCCGGGGGTGCTGGGTTCGAATGCCGAACAGGACGGAAATTTTCTGATCAAACTTTTCTATTCTTGAATAGGCATGGATGTAAAAGAATGTGCCTCGAAGTAATGTAAATGTGGATCAGAGGAAGTGGTAACATAGGGTCAACATGGATGCAGTATTTGGTTCAGTTTGGTGTTTGGTCTTACCTCGTCGCTCTCAAACACATGGCATATCATCTTGGGTGTCCGCGAGATCTTGGGAGGTTCATCCGCTTCTTGTGATACAAATCGTCTCCTGGCCATCAACACTACAAGATCTCCTATATCAGCTATGTATGAGATCGTTCTTAGAGCATGGTCCATCATGATTTCCTGAGAATGAGAAGAGAGTAATAAGAAAATGAGAATAGCGGTAGCTCCATGTCGTCATAAATCGAAAAAAAAAAATATAAATTTTAATGGTACCAACATATTTTTCATATCTATTCAACTCGGAATTTAGAAGAGGGAAGTCGTGTTTTGTTCAGACCAGCTTTTTTATTGTGTGGCGCTCACAACAACACTCAACACAAATATAATCTTACATAGAAAACGCAGGTTCTCGTTTCTCCACAATTTCCATCTCTGAAGTTTAAATAACACTTCCAAACTCTTGGCCAGCACCTGAGAGCTATGTCTAACTGATGAGTTCTAATAAGAACGAAACGCGTCTTAGGCTGCTCACAGGTGTTACCGTCAGACAGACCCAAGTCGGCCATACCATGGTGTGTGGCGGTAAAAGCTTCAGACCTAGATGTGTCAGACAATCTGAGCGTGAGTGGCGAGTATAAGGGTCCTTATAGGTTTGGAAACATACCTTTAGGTCTGTGTTGAGGACCATGATCTTCTCTGTTGATATGAATAGGTCTACTTCTGTGCTAGGCTGAGTTTCTCCCTCGGGGGCCTACAAACGAGAATAATAGAAAATAGAACGATTAGATTATTAGAACAATTATTAGCAAATTCTGACTAGATATTAAAAAAAAAGCTGAATTCCGAACAGATTTACGGATTTTAAAAACGTGTGAGATGGGTGGTTCACATTTACGAATGACCCACGAATCCCACAATACAAACACGAAAAGAGAAGTTTTGCTTTTAAAAAGTAGTTCACTTACCAAAGCCTTTTTTAAGAGCCAAAAGCAGCAGGAAAAGAAAAAGCAAAGAGATCGTATTAGTTAAAACAAAACATTACAAAGCTCTACGAGGAAGCGGAAAATATGCAACAACAAATTATTATGTCATTGTAAGAAAATATGCAATTTGTTAATAGGTAATTAGAAAATATGCAGTGGAGGTGAACCATCAACTATTTTACGAATGACCCACGAATCCCACAATACAAACACGAAAAGAGAAGTTTTGCTTTTAAAAAGTAGTTCACTTACCAAAGCCTCAATCTGAGCGTGAGTGGCGAGTATAAGGGTCCTTATAGGTTTGGAAACATACCTTTAGGTCTGTGTTGAGGACCATGATCTTCTCTGTTGATATGAATAGGTCTACTTCTGTGCTAGGCTGAGTTTCTCCCTCGGGGGCCTACAAACGAGAATAATAGAAAATAGAACGATTAGATTATTAGAACAATTATTAGCAAATTCTGACTAGATATTAAAAAAAAAGCTGAATTCCGAACAGATTTACGGATTTTAAAAACGTGTGAGATGGGTGGTTCACATTTACGAATGACCCACGAATCCCACAATACAAACACGAAAAGAGAAGTTTTGCTTTTAAAAAGTAGTTCACTTACCAAAGCCTTTTTTAAGAGCCAAAAGCAGCAGGAAAAGAAAAAGCAAAGAGATCGTATTAGTTAAAACAAAACATTACAAAGCTCTACGAGGAAGCGGAAAATATGCAACAACAAATTATTATGTCATTGTAAGAAAATATGCAATTTGTTAATAGGTAATTAGAAAATATGCAGTGGAGGTGAACCATCAACCATTAACATAACTCAAGGCCGAACTTTCTTTTTACTCTTGTAGGCCAACAATGACTGCTACTCCATTGAAGTAGCTACTTGTTGTCCTCACGAGGCTCAGTGCCACTTTTTGTATTCAAGGACAGAGCCGAAAAAACAAACTGTGCCGGAACCCTACCATTGAACCCTGCCCCTCCGGTTTTAAAACCCTGTGTTATATCCACTCACCCACCAAGGTTCTCTCCTAAGAGCCCGTTCCCAACTGTCGTCAGTTTCATCCGATTTTTTTCCGAATGTCTTGTAGGTAGGCAATGTAATTTAAATGAAAGTGTTCCCACTACACACGACACGATTTTTTTCCTAACGACAAGTGGGAAAGGGCTCTTAGAAGAAAAGCAATCCTTGGGGATGATTCCCACATTTGGTTGATAAAATACTCGTGTAAATTCGTTGATCCTAATGTTTCCTAAGGTAGGTAGTTTCAAGTGAGAAAGGTTTACTTAGCAATACTTACACAGAACACACAATATCCAAAGCGAAAGCATGGAAAAGAAATCAGTTTGCATTGCATTATTGTTACTTGGTAAAATAACACTTAATTTAGGTAAAACAAAAGTATTTACAGAAGTTATTAAAAAAAAATAATAAAAAAATAAAAACATTATAGTAACCCTTCAAGGAATACCTAAACCTGATATTTTAACCCAATTTTGCCTTTTTGTATGCAAAATTTCTACAATCCTTTATTGTCTCATAAAAATAGGTTGATACTTGAGTGTTATTCAAATAAAGGGTTGCTGCATTTCGTAATCCTTTTGCGACAGTTCTCACCTTCTTTGTTTCTTCCTTTCTTCTTTCCACTCCCGTCTTTGTCCTGAAAAAATACAAACAACAATACAAAATTTTAGAAAAATTGCGAAAATTAATGCAAGTTAAGATACAACAATCAGAAACAGCGGGAGACAAGGTATTAGCAAAAGGGAAAATCTATTGAACATTTCTCGCGAGGAAATCTGATCCCACGGCAGTACATCAGGCCAAGATCAATGATCCTTTACAGCAGCATTTCATTTTGAAATATAAAAAAAAAGGAAAAAAAAAAAAAAAAAAAAAAAAAAAATAGCAACACTTTAATTTCCTTATTTCCTCCAAGCGTACTAGAAAACTAGAGACTCGTGGAAAACCTGCTGCAACAGTTAGAGAACAGTTAAGGCAAATGGTGCAACAAAAGAAAACACAAGATAATAAGTGCCAGAATAGAAAGAAGATTGCAATATTGAAGCAATGAGAAAAAATACAGCAGGATAGAAAAAAGCAATTGAAACAATCATCCTCACCGGAGCGTGTTGCCAAAAAACTTACTTTCTGAAAAGGAAACGACACGTTGGTGGTGTGTTGAACAACTTCGTATTGTAGAAAACGAAACTGCACTTGGGATTACACAAAACGGTGAAAAAATTGGAAATAGACTAAATAGCAATGAGGCAACTCTTTTTGGAAATGTAATCACACAAAATACCATCGAAAAGACGAACTCACAAAAGATCGACGCAGATCTGATTCTAATCAATGGCAACTTATCAATATGGAATTATAGATTCGGAAAAACAGATACAGATTACGTAGGAACGCCAATACTGGGCGAAGGAGGGGGGGTTTTAGCCATAGCTATAATAGCTATATGGTATTGAGGAGAGCAAGAGAGTGGAAAAATCGTGAGAGGCGTGACAGAAACACAGAATATCTATACCGATAATAATTTATATCTGAAACAACACGACGACAAGTGTTCCAACAAATGTGCATTGCTGATGCCCGGTCTTCTCACTTCTGCATAGATACCTACCGACTTGTCACAATATTTTGTCTCCAATCAATATGCGTGTATCAATAGTCTAATCAATATAGCAATATTGTAATTTATGAAACTAGAACCTTGGTGGTGTAGTGGTTAGCGTGGTGGACTTCGAATTTGACGGTTGGTGGTTCGAGTTCCAGTCGAGCCATGAAATTTTTTGAGGTGTATACATTGGGAAATGCTGATAGTGATAAGCATTCATCATACTCAAGGCCAGGCACTCAGACCGTCTGACGGACGGTCGGAACGTGTCTGACTGGAAAAGTTTCAGACCTGGATCTGTCAGACCGTTCTTCTATTCTACTAGCTGAATTCCCTCGCTTTGCTCCGGAATCCCGCTTGTTCATCCCGAGGCATGGCCGAACTTGTAGAAAACAATAAAAAATACGGTCGCGCTGCGCGCTCCCTATTAGCTGCAGTTATCAAACTAATAATCAATGGGACTTTTGGGGCTCTGTAGAGGGCCTTTTGTATGGCGTCAAGTAGCAGGGGTTTCTTGGAGGAGCTCCTCCACCCAACCACTTTTAGCTAAATTTCCTGCAAGGATGAGCCATTTTTTTCTGAATAAGTTCTACAGAAGAGCTTCTTTGGTTGTGTGGGTCCGCAATATGAATAAAATTGTTGTATTTGTTACGAAATAAGTGGGGGTGAAATATTTCTCTCTTTTTTTTTCGTCAAATAAGTAGGAGGATGTCTGTCTGAACAATTTGACGCAATAATATCGAGTGACATATGTTTTATACGGCTATTAGGAAACTAATAGCTGCTTAACGGGAACTAATGAGTGATGATCAAATAGATATGAGTACACAATGGTTGGATCTACATTACCAACACCTCACAGTCCAATGTCAGTCACGTCAGTGACGGATGCCTGTATGTCCAAGAGGAGGAGGAGGTAAGAGAGAAATGGATGTGTCTAATATTAAGAGATTGAATGAATTGGGCATTGTTTTTAATCAGCAAACAGCTCTCTTCTTACTCTTGCAGAATGGAATAATATGCGTGGTGCCCTCTGCCACTTAGATAAGCTGTTATGTATTTATGGAGCATTCTTGCACTTTGAACTTCACATTTTGTTTTGAAATGTCCAATCTCCTCTACTGAATGACATTAAGGAGAAAAATAAGAGCACCATTTTTCTGTTCCACAATTAGAGAGTTTATTGCACCGACACATCTTTTTGTTGTTTGTTTACCTGTTAGATTACTACCACTCATTTCAGCTTGTACAAACTTTTCAAGACAACTTTCTTCTGGTACAAATCAGATTTGTACCAGAAGAAAGTTGTCTTGAAAAGTTTGTACAAGCTGAAATGAGTGGTAGTAATCTAACAGGTAAACAAACAACAAAAAAATGTGTCGGTGCAATAAACTCTCTAATTGTGAACAGAAAAATGGTGCTCTTATTTCTCTCCTTAATGTCATTCAGTAGAGGAGATTGGACATTTCAAAACAAAATGTGAATTTGTGGAACAGAAAAATGGTGCTCTTATTTTTCTCCTTAATGTCATTCAGTAGAGGAGATTGGACATTTCAAAACAAAATGTGAAGTTCAAAGTGCAAGCAAAAACCAAACTGTGCTGAAATAGTGATAAAAATTGAAGTCATTCTTAATAACCATTATCATATTACTGAATGAAGTATATTGAAGCATCATAGAAAAGGTATGTGCCTAAATTAAGACGCCTCACAAGTTGTGAGTCACAAAATCTCTGATTTATGTGTGTAATTGGATGATTGGAAACATGTGTATTTACAGTCCCTAGAGTACCTGAAACTTTTTTTCTTCTTTTCTTTAGATATTATGTAAAGAGTTCTTTCTATATTCACAACATTACTCTATGAGAGCACATAAAAATAGGTGTGTCTAGTCTACATACATACGTACAATTTCACTCTATAACATGTAAAGATTTCCATTTACAAATCAATGACAACATATAACATACTCGATATTGTGAGCAGCACGTTTTTATGTTAAATAAACATATACAGGATAAAAATAGGTGTGTCTAGTCTACATACGTACAATTTCACTCTATAACATGTAAAGATTTCCATTTACAAATCAATGACAACATATAAAGATTTCTATTTACAATTCAACTCAATGGATATGTACAGTTTTTACAAAGAGGATATGTATTTACAAAAGTCACGATGGCAGGGTGTTGAGAAAACATTGACGCATTCTAAGCGAGCTTTGTGTGTTTGTGTCTGACCAAAGCCTTTTTGTACAGATAGACTCATAAGAAGGAAGCTTCATTCTTGTACACCTACCTTTTGGGATACGGAGAGACCTTTTACCCTTTTATTAGGGAGATTTCGCATCGAATCCTGATCCCCATAACGCGCAACCCATGTTGGCGCCATCTTGTTTACATCATGTTTTTAGATTTAGCACGGGATCGAAAACCGAACGAAAACCGAAACCGAAAACCGAAGCGAACCTAGCGGACGCTCAAGTAATCATACCTTTAATTTAAGAAAAGGCAAGAACTAATTTCAAACTCTCCACATGAGACAAGGAGAATTTTTGTTAAATAAAGGTTACTTGTTTTTTTATTGCAAAGAAAATAAATAGGTAATTATCACACAGATAAAAAATATAAGAAACGAAACGAAGTAATCGAAAAAAAAACTGACAAATGAAAAATTAAAACAATTCAACAGATGACGAAACTTGGATCCCATTTCCACTGCCATTTTTGACTTGACAACTTTTTTCAAGAAGTTTGAGAGAGAGAGAGAACATTAACAACGAAGGTTTTTATCGTCCCAAAATCAAAGAGAGAAGGACGGGATATGAGAAAGAAGAAAGCCAGCGGTCCCGAGAAGCCAAGAACAAAACTTATATGTTGAGGACAAAGTTCGCCCCGAGCGGAAATCGACCCCACAATCTAGCGTTTACAAGGCAGGCGCGCTGTATCAAGCTAACTGGCTGTCTAGGCTTTAAAACAGCGAAGCTCGACAGTGGAATAGGGTCCCTACATTCACTTCACATAAGACAAGTTAAAGTGAAGCTGCAGCTTATAACCTGAGTACATTGTACAGTCTGTTTTACATAATGAAATGCTATATTCCTGACTAGAGCTTAGAGGCGGAAGTAACCTACGACACAGGCCACAAGCGTCTAATGTAGCAGTTGTTCCATTGCTACGAAATAAAAACGGCGGTGGAACACTCATCTTTTTTTTTATTTTATTATTATTATTATTATTATTTTTTTTAAGCGCTACTACGTTTCCAATGTACAACAGAGCCTTATTCGTTCACGACATGCGTCACATTCCAATCAAAAAAGTTTCGAAGCCACGTTCTCCTGATTGTGCAACCAAGGCAGGTACAGTACAGAAACTTCGGTTAATATTGTTTTGAAAACAATTATAAATGTCAACTTACCACTCCATTTTGTACACTAAATCCTAATTGATATTTGGTATCAGGTCGCTTAATTTTAACTTCTACAACTGGAGCACAAGGAACAACCGTAAGTTTTACAACCGTTTGATTTTTGGAATTCTGAAACCAGACACAATGGAAAAAACAAGTTGTTAGAAAGTTAGAATGGACAATCCAAGGGAGATTAAACCCTAAAGCTGTTTGTGTCTACACATAATCAACGGTCGTCGATTGATGTCGACTGAAACCGTCCACACTGCCTCGACAGCATAGATTGATAGATGCACGTCGATCGACCGCTGTCGACTATCATTGGCTCAATACAAGCAATAGAGGAGTTGCAATTGGGAATATTTTAATAATAAAAGGTCGATTCCTACGTAAAAAGTTGTGAAAAATCTAAATCTGAGGTCGAAACTCGGAAAAAGTAACTTTGAAAGGTCGGAAATTCAACTTTTAATTGCCCTTCTAATGAAAAAGGTCGAAGAGTTGTGACGTCAGATTTCACGTCAAAATACGCAGAAACGCTTGCACACAAACAAACGAAGCGGGAGTCATGAATTATGACGTCATCGCCTACGTGAGCGTATGCCGTGACGTCAAAGTTTACGATTTACCGGTATTTTTTTAAATCGATTTATCTCGGTATCTAGAAGTCGTAGAAGAAAAAGAAAAATTCCGTTGGTCCTCATTTTTCGTTGGTCCTGTTCTATGACTTTGAAACATCACCCAAGTAAGCGCAACTGATCTATTCTTAGATTAAAGCGAGGGATTCTAACCTCAATACAAGTCCTAGTATACCTTAACACAGGTGATGATTTACCTTAATATAAGTCTGACATGTAGACAGAGGTAGACCCACTAGTGAGACTCCATTCACAGCTATTATCTGATCTCCTATGTTCAGTTGACCGCAGCGTGCTGCAGCTCCAGCAGGGGCGAGATTAGCAATGACGACAGTAGGGAGCATCGAACCCCAGCCTGACTCTACTATCACCACGCCCAGGATTTCACCCTTTGCCTTAGGAACTACCACCTGGAAGGGAGAGAAAGAAACAAATAATACAATTTTTTTTTTATTTGGATGTTTAAACGCATTAATTTTATGCAATTACATAAACATTTACATAGGTAGGTAGTAAAAATAATAAGAGAAAAAAAAAAGAAGAAAAAATGTTGTAAGATAGATAACAGAATTTTACAATGAAGTTACAATTAAGTAAGTTAGGCTATGCTAGGCCTACCTGGTCCCCTGTGAATTTAAACAAGACGGTCATGGTTCAAGATAATGGACTGACATTCAGGAATCAGGACTTAACATTCTTCTTCTTCGTCGCCTTTTCCCGTGTTCAGACGGGGTCGACGTTTTTCGTCAGGCCTCAATCAGCCCTGGGGTGATCGCTTTTGGGCTGACATTTGGTTTTGGCTGCAAAATTTACGCGCGGATGTCTTTCGCGCTCAACCTTTGCTATTTCTAGAGCAAGGGAAATTTCAGACTGGTATACTCCTTGTTTAAAGTCCCTCAACCAGACTAAGCTGGTCTACTCCCTGTTTAAAGTCCCCCGGCCAGACTACGTAGATATGAGTTTGAAAAGTGCAATCTAAAGAGAATTATCCCTAAAGGGGTTTTAGCTAAAAAGCACTAACTTCCATTTAAAGAGAATTATCCTGATACAATTGTATCACAAGCCTCATGTCCAGTTTTCCAATCTCAACATGAGCCTTTAATTATTTCTTAAGTCAAATTATACTTTTAAGATCTCATCATAAAATTATTTAGATCTCATCCTAAAATTATTTAGAACATAAAAAAATCATTTCCCAATATCTAAAATTAATATTAAAAGTTATCACGGGAATCGAACCCGGCACCTTCATTTTAAAATCCAGTACTGCTACCACAACATATCATGCAACGCACACAGTCAGTACATTTCAATACCTACATCGTTTTTTTTTTTTTTTTTTTTTTTTTTTTTTTTTTTTTTTTTTTTTTTTTTTTTCCTACGAGTATCTTTCCTGTACTTATAAAGGTTTCTTACTAATAAGAAAGGTAACAAAAATATTTCATGATCCATTTCGACATTTTAATCCTTTCGTGTACGGCAGACAGTGGGTCTTCTTCCCACCTTTAATGCGATTCAGTAATCCTCATCCTTGATTGATTGATCGATTAACAAATCAACGGGTAAAACCCATGCATCCTTCTGAAAGTCCACGCACATTTACCCGTCACGGATATGTTCCGTCTCCGTTTCGTCACCTTACGTATAACTTGTTCCATATGACAGTCCGTCTCCGTGCTGGATAAGAGTACGGTCGTGCATCCATAGCAGTTACAGTTCCCTCTGTCAAACCTCTTAAAAAAAAAAAAAAATCATTAGAACCAGACACTTTGCAATTTGGACTTGAGAAGGTTCCTAGTTTGCTTGTGTTCTCTGGTTGTTCTGAGGACAAACCTTATCCGCGCCCTATCGCTTACAAGGAAGGCGCGCTATTCTCCAAGCTCACTAGTCTCTATGATAAAAAGAAAAAGAAGAAGAAGAAAAAAAAGAAACAGGTTTTCTTTAACGTCAGCAAAGTTACCAATTATGTACATTAACGCATATCAACGGGTCAACATAGGTGAAGTAAGTATTTGGCCATCCCATCTCTGTAGCCGAGTGGTCAAGAGCACTGACTCTTAACCCGGGGGTGCTGGGTTCGAATGCCGAACAGGACGGACATTTTCTGATCAAACTTTTCTATTCTTGAATAGGCATGGATGTAAAAGAGTGTGCCTCGAAGTAATGTAAAAATGGATCAGAGGAAGTGGTAACATAGGGTCAATCAACATTTATATTTGGTTCAGTTTGGTCTTTGGTCTTACCTCGTCGCTCTCAAACACATGGCATATCATCTTGGGTGTCCGCGAGATCTTGGGAGGTTCATCCGCTTCTTGTGATACAAATCGTCTCCTGGCCATCAAAACTACAAGATCTCCTATGTCAGCTATGTATGAGATCGTTCTTAGAGCATGGTCCATCATGATTTCCTGAGAATCAGAAGAGAGTAATGAGAAAATGAGAATAGCGGTAGCTCCATGTCGTCATAAATCGAAAAGAAATATAAATTTTAATGGTACCAACATATTTTTCTTATCTATTCAACTCGGAATTTAGAAGAGGGAATTCGTGTTTTGTTCAGACCAGCTTTTTATTGTAATGCTCAGACCGTCACAAGTCGGCCATACCATGGTGTGTGGCGCTAAAAGCTTCAGACCTAGTGTAGGGTATTCTGATGTGCATGAGTTCTAGCCAGATCGTCCAATATGATTTTCAATTGAATCTGGCCAAACATCGGTCTATTGAGAAGGATTTCATGGTAGACAAGGGGCCCGCCAATCGCACTCCCCTTAAATATCAAGAATACAAAGACATTATGGATCCTCTGAAATCCATTTTTGAGGACCTCAATAAACAGTCTTCGGAAAAACTCTCTATCATCCACTCGAGTTACAACTCGAGTTGGAAAATAATCGAGTAGAAAATAATCGAGTTGAAAAATCTCACTCGAGTCCCATCACTAGTTTGAACTCCGATCCCCGTATCCAAAACCCCATAATGTGTGTCATGCGCAGAAACCAAAACTCGTCGAGCATCGTAACGATCCCCAAAAAAAATGCGTTGCGAAATCTGTCTATTGTTTCATCGGGTCCACAAAGTGAGTTTAAACTCGGTTCAAGTTTAACCCTCGTATTAAGCAATCTGATTGGTTGAAATAAATAATAATAATAAAAATGAACCGAGTTTAAACTCACTTTGTGGACCCGATCATTAAAGGTAAGCATATCGAGCGAAAACATTTACACACATGTCTGCTTCGGCCTGATTTCAATAGAAAGCTTTGGATTTGATATACAACACACTTGTACAAGTCATAGAGCATAAAACAGATTATTTTTGAAGGAAGAAGATTGTAATTGAAGGGAAAATAGTCTTTGGAGGGAGAAAAATCCGTTCACCAATGAAATGATTTCAATAGAAAGCTTTGGATTTGATATACAACACACTTGTACAAGTCATAGAGCATAAAACAGATTATTTTTGAAGGAAGAAGACTGTAATTGAAGGGAAAATAGTCTTTGGAGGGAGAAAAATCCGTTCACCAATGAAGAGCATAAAACAGATTATTTTTGAAGGAAGAAGATTGTAATTGAAGGGAAAATAGTCTTTGGAGGGAGAAAAATCCGTTCACCAATGAAGAACGACAAAAAAAAGGGGTTATTTCCGGTAAATTGCAAAAGATTTTGGAATTATTTCAACCGATTTTTACTTTATTCACTTTATTGCAAACGGTTCTGGGTTTGTTTCAAGAGATTATCCGTTTATTGCAAACGACTGAGGATTTATTTTGAACTCTCAAACGATTGTGTAGCTTGAAACTACCTACCTTAGGAAACATTAGGATCAACGAATTTACATAATAGATTTTTGGGCACAATAGTATAGGATCTTTAAAGGCCTCATGTAGGCCCCTTTTAGAGTTGTACATTGTACAGTACATTTGAAACACTAGTCATCTTTAGATTAAACCCTTGGTTATTACTATTTTCCATTCTTTCAAGACTCACCTATAAATCATGTATCAGTGAAAAATGCACTATATGCAGATAATTATGAAAGCAGTATCATAGCATGCGGAAATTCCAGCTCAATATTAACCCATTGCATTTCCCTTGTCCCCCCGCAGGCATGCCCCATGAACCTTCAGTCCTAATCGAAGGTGTTCTATTCCGGGCGAGGTATTTGGGGTCGACCCAACTGGTGTGCGAGGGTCAACCCACCAAGAGTACGAGGATGATGCAGGCAGAAGAGGCTGTGTCCAGAATCAAGGTCAGTATGATTCATATCAACAGAGAAGATCATGGTCCTCAACACAGACCTAAAGGTATGTTTCCAAACCTATAAGGACCCTTATACTCGCCACTCACACTCAGATCGTCTGACACATCTAGGTCTGAAGCTTTTACCGCCACACACCATGGTATGGCCGACTTGGGTCTGTCTGACGGTCTGAGCATTACAATAAAAAGGCTGGTCTGAACAAAACACGACTTCCCTCTTCTAAATTCCGAGTTGAATAGATATGAAAAATATGTTGGTACCATTAAAATTTATATTTTTTTCGATTTATAATGACATGGAGCTACCGATATTCTCATTTTCTCATTACTCTCTTCTCATTCTCAGGAAATCATGATGGACCATGCTCTAAGAACGATCTCATACATAGCTGACATAGGAGATCTTGTAGTTTTGATGGCCAGGAGACGATTTGTATCACAAGAAGCGGATGAACCTCCCAAGATCTCGCGGACACCCAAGATGATATGCCATGTGTTTGAGAGCGACGAGGTAAGACCAAACACCAAACTGAACCAAATACTGCATCCATGTTGACCCTATGTTACCACTTCCTCTGATCCACATTTACATTACTTCGAGGCACATTCTTTTACATCCATGCCTATTCAAGAATAGAAAAGTTTGATCAGAAGAGGTTGTTGAGCCTTGAAAATCTGTGTCTTGCTGGATCAAAACGTTGTGATACATATTTGGTATCGAACAGGTCGTGGAGGTAAAAGGGAAAAAGGTACAAGCAAGTAGACACTTTTCAGGAAGAGGAAAAAATGATCCTTTAAAGCAGCAGCATTTCGCTGTGGAAGGCAAAAATACCTTGATAGAAGAAAAACTATCTAAAAAGGGGATAAAATTTTTTTTTCAAATAATTCAATTCTACAAAACATCAGATCGCTAGTGCTCCTGACTAGCAAAAATCAAAAAAATTTCAACACTCAAAGAAGTCAAAGGTAAAGAAAAACATTATAGGGGGTCAAAACAAAAACAAAAGGTTATCAAAAAGTCAAATAAGTAGTGCAACATTATTCAAAGTATAAGAAGGAAAAAGAAGTTTATTCTAATCTAAGTACCTACTTAGCTACCTAGTGGTAGGTTACAAAATCAAAACGAATAGAAAATCGTAAAAAAAAGAAGAAAAATCCAATGTACAAAACAACCAAAGGAGAGGGGGGATCTGTCAAAATCTACTGGCTTAAAGAATATAAACAGAAGAAGGGATGAAGTAAAATTTCAAAAACTCATCCACTGCTACCTAGTGGTAGGTTACAAAATCAAAACGAATAGAAAATCGTAAAAAAAAGAAGAAAAATCCAATGTACAAAACAACCAAAGGAGTGGGGGGGATCTGTCAAAATCTACTGGCTTAAAGAATATAAACAGGAGAAGGGATGAAGTAAAATTTCAAAAACTCATCCACACTGCTAAAAGGAGCCAAAATTTTACGTAAGTTCCAAAGAAGATGTAAATAAAACCAAAAAATTTACACTACAGATAAAAAGGTTAGGAAAAGATTCAAAATAGATAAAAACAAACTAAAAATGTCAACCAAGTTGTAAGATGTAAAAATTCTAAACTCACCTACTAAAAGAAGGGCTAGAAAAAACATCAAAATTCCAAACAAATTTTCAAAGAGGTGCAAAAATTCAAATTCATCTACTACAAAAATCTTGGAGAAAAAAGAGAAAAGACCTACAATTCCACACAAATCTAAAAGGAGATGTAAAAATTCAAAATCCACTACAGAAGTACAAAATCAAAGTAAAAAAGGTGCCAGAAAAATCACAAAAATTGCACGCAGGTATTCCTACAAAATTTCAGCTTTCTAGGTGTTGTGGTTCTCGAGATAGAGCGATCAGTGTGTGAATATGAAATGTGAATGAGTGAATGGGTCTTGTTTTTATAATATAAGATTCTAGCAGGATCCTGAATCTTGTTCGAAATTTGAAAAGTCCTACAAGAGGTCCAGATTTTTGTAGGTTGTATGAAAAAAAAAGGTGTTAAAACTTCCGTTTCCCCTAGTAAAGTCTTTGTTTTTCGCAATACGGTTTGAAGTGTCTGAGGCATTGTTTGACCTATGTACCAATGTCTAAACATCTCACTTCAGTGATTAACTGATGAGTCATAACTATATGATTATAATGATTAGATTAACTAATGAATAACTAATAGGCAGAATATTGAAATGAGTAATCACTATAGAGGGTGTTTAAATAGCGCTGATCACGTTTAGTTCAGGGTCATACAGGTCATAGGGGCAGCAGTAATCAGTATCATAACCAAAGCTAACATAGATTCTAAACTTCAAACTCACAAATCATAAAATCATAAAACAATATGAACAGGTAGATTGGAATGACAGGTATCACACCAGTTGGGTCGACCCCAAATACCTCGCCCGGAATAGAACGCCTTCGATTAGGACTGAAGGATCATGGGGCATGCCTGCGGGGAGGACAAGGGAAATGCAATGGGTTAATATTGAGTCAGAATTACATCAAGCGATACTGCTTTAAAATGTGCATATTGTGCATTTTTCGGTAGTAAAATTGGACAGCATTAAACAGAAAAGAACCATCCATAAGGGGAATTTCCTTATGGATGGGACGGTCCTTTTCTGCTTAATGCTATCCAATTTTGTAAATCTTCAAAAATGGAAAATCAAGGATTCTTTAAAATGTGCATATTGTGCATTTTTCGGTAGTAAAATTGGACAGCATTAAACAGAAAAGAACCATCCATAAGGGGAATTTCCTTATAGATGGGACGGTCCTTTTCTGCTTAATTCTATCCAATGTTATAAATCTTCAAAAATGGAAAATCAAGGATTTAATCTAAAGATGACTAGTGTTTCAAAAGTACTCTACAACTCACGCTAAAAGGGGCCTACATGGGGCCTCTAATGACCCTATTGTTCCTAAAATCCAATATGTAAATTTGTTTTTCATGATTCCTAAGGTAGGTATAATTTCAACTGAGAAATGTTTACTTGGTAATACTTACACAGAACACACAATATCCGAAACGAAAGCATGGAAAAAGAAATCAGTTGGCTTTGCATTATTAAGTACTTGATAAAATAGCACCCAATTTAGGTAAAACACAAGTATTTACAGAAGTTATTTTTTCATTTATATTTATAAATAAAAAATAACTTCTGTAAACTTAAAAAAAAAAATAATTTTAACAATTTGCCAATACCTTAACCTCGATATTTTAACCCAATTTGACTTCTATACAAAATTTCAGAATACTCGTACGATTGTTTATTGTCTTTATTGTTAATTTATTTTGTAATCCTTTTGCGACAGTTCTCACCTTCTTTGTTTCGTCCTTTCTTCTTCCCACTCCCGTCTTTGTCCTGAAAAAAATACAAAAAATATGCTAAATGTCAGAAAGATGTGAAATGTAGAATATACATGGACGTAAAGAAACCATTTCATAAATAAATAGAAAGTTAAGAGGTTGTTGAGCCTTGAAAATCTGTGTCTTGCTGGATCAAAACGTTGTGATACATATTTGGTATCGAACAGGTCGTGGAGGTAAAAGGGAAAAAGGTACAAGCAAGTAGACACTTTTCAGGAAGAGGAAAAAATGATCCTTTAAAGCAGCAGCATTTCGCTGTGGAAGGCAAAAATACCTTGATAGAAGAAAAACTACCTAAAAAGGGGATAAAAAAAAATCTCAAATAATTCAATTCTAGAAAACATCAAATCGCTAGTGCTCCTGACTAGCAAAAATCAAAAAAATTTCTTTTTTTTTTTTCGAATGAGGCGCTTTAACATGTTAAATAATGTCGTTCGCGCCGGTCCAATACCTTAACCTCGATATTTTAACCCAATTTGACTTCTATACAAAATTTCAGAATACTCGTACGATTGTTTACTTATTGTCTTTATTGTTAATTTATTTTGTAATCCTTTTGCGACAGTTCTCACCTTCTTTGTTTCGTCCTTTCTTCTTTCCACTCCCGTCTTTGTCCTGAAAAAAATACAAACAATATGCTAAATGTCAGAGAGATGTGCAATGTAGAATATGCATGGACGTAAAGAAACCATTTCATAAATAAATTTGTGGAACAGAAAAATGGTGCTCTTATTTTTCTCCTTAATGTCATTCAGTAGAGGAGATTGGACATTTCAAAACAAAATGTGAAGTTCAAAGTGCAAGCAAAAACCAAACTGTGCTGAAATAGTGATGAAAATTGAAGTCATTCTTAATAACCATTATCATATTACTGAATGAAGTATATTGAAGCATCATAGAAAAGGTATGTGCCTAAATTAAGACGCCTCACAAGTTGTGAGTCACAAAATCTCTGATTTATGTGTGTAATTGGATGATTGGAAACAAGTGTATTTACAGTCCCTAGAGTACCTGAAACTCACTAGCAGGACGCAGTAGGATATAAGTTGCCAGTTGGATGGCAGGTAGAAGTCTACCAGGACGGGATCCAGGAAGGGGGATTTGCTAGGTGGCAGCGTCGGGGATGGAGGGCCTAGTCTGAGGCTCACATCCATGTCCTCACCACGAGAGGTGGAAGAGTTGCTTCTTTGGGAGGATTTGATTACTTGAAGACTTCGGTTCTTCTTTGATAAGAGGCTTTTCTTATTTAAGTTCGAGACGACGTTGTCCTTTGAAGCTGTTTTATTCTTCTTCTGACTAAACAAGTTACTGTGTTTTCGGAAATGATCTTTTTCAAAGAGTTGTAGTGACTGTTGTAGTTTAAGTGTTTAGGTACGTACTGAAATTTGGTTTCCCTTACATTTTTGAAAGGTGCAAATGACTATTAATCTAATAGCTATGTATTTATATATTTTGATATTTTTAATGGTGGGATTTCGAGATTAGCTAATTTCTTAGAAAAAAGTAGTTAAGGAAAATCAGAATTTTTCAGTAATTTTAATTTTGAGGTGAACAAAATCACCACGAATAAAATCATAATCGTCGTTGTGATTTGGATTGGAAACATAAATTCTATAATCCAACCTCGATATAAACTGTGTAATCTTCTGATCACATAGGTAGCAAGCGCGCGTTCAGGTTTCTTGTTATCACCACAGGAAACGAGGAAACCTGACTAGATTGGATCAGATACAAATATCTACTATCATGGACCTTAGCAACTTACCTATCATGACTAGATTAGGTCAGATTATTATCAGATATAAATAAAATGGTTAAAAAGCAAACCATTTGGTCCATGTTTAATACTAGATGTTGGGGTGTTAAATTAGCAGTCCAAGAACTCTATTTTTGCTATCACTTACCTACTAAACTCTTTGATTTTTTGAAAATACTAAATCAGTCCTAAATCCAAGTGAGAAGTATTGTGCCTTTTCCCGCCCATCGAATGAGATATACTACGGGATGGACATGCTACGACA
Source organism: Diaphorina citri (assembly GCF_000475195.1). Lineage (NCBI taxonomy): Eukaryota > Metazoa > Arthropoda > Insecta > Hemiptera > Psyllidae > Diaphorina > Diaphorina citri. Next base: position 24,219 of record NW_007377532.1, on the reverse strand, counting down.
CAGACAATAGGACACGATACTAATTGACCAAACAAAGCGAGGTGTAAGATTTTCCTTGACAGTTTAGCGTTTTAGTTTGTTTGTTAGTCTGTCCGTCTGTCTGCTTGTCTGTCTGTCTCTCTGTTTGTTTAATAGTTAATAAGTGCTAACTTTCGAGAGTTAAATCAAAAGTTATTAAGTGCTAAGTTTCGAGAGTTAAATCAAAATTTGATTAAACCTGACAATAATGTTCATGAAGTGTTGGTTTTTGGACGTCATTAGGTGGTAGATCAAGGTGGTGGTCTACTAAGTGAGAGATCGTGGTTGCGAGTCTTTTTTGGGACAGAAAAATTGCCATAGAGGTGGATGCATTTTATTGATAGAATACTTATGTGTCATCAACATATTTCTAAACCCTTTCAAACTACTCATAAGATCATAATGTACTCCAAAGCATTATCTGAAAACTCCCTATACGCCCAACTCCTATTTCAATCAGAAAATCTTTACAATTATTTTCCATTCAATTATTTCAATTACATCCTCAATTTAATATAGCATGACCACATCATAACACTATTTTACATGTATTAAAATCAATATTAATAAGTACCTACCTATGTTATATATAAGTAACCAATGAAGAGGAAGAAGAACCATCTCCTTAGAGGTTGAAATCAGCCTAGGAGATGCTTTATTTGTACCTAATTATTCAAAAATAAAGAAATCTTATTCAAATTCAAATTCAATATAATGTAGCATGATGGAATTCATATGAATTCCATCATCCTGGATCAAATGATAAAACGAAGCAAGTTTTTTATTTTTGACTCTACGACTTTTCCTTTAGCTTGTCTGTTTGATCCAAAATAACTCTCGAACGGTTAAGTCCGATTTTGATGAAATTCGGCAGAAAGGTTCATCACACTTTATATGAGCAGAATAACCAATGGGACTTTTGGGGCCCTGTAGAGGGCCTTTTGTATGGCGTCAAGTAGCAGGGGTTTCTTGGAGGAGCTCCTCCACCCAACCACTTTGAGCTAAATTTCCTGTAAGGATGAGCCATTTATTTGGAAGTAAGTTCTGCAGAAGAGCTTCTTTGGTTGTGTGGGTCCGCAATATGAATAAAATTGTTGTATTTGTTACGAAGTAAGTGGGGGGTGAAATATTTCTCTCCAGCTTTCTAGGTGTTGTGGTTCTAGAGATAGAGCGATCAGTGTGTGAAATGTGAATGGATCTCGTTCTTATAATATAAGAAGATTTACATTACTATGAATGTATTAGATTTGGATACAAGCAGCAAAGAACCTTGTCTGGCTGAGGGACAGTATTAAACAGGGAGCAGACCAGCTTGGTCTGACTGGGGGGACTTTAAACAGAGAATATACGAGCCTGAATATTCCCTTGCTAAAGAACTAGCAAAAGATTGAGTGCGAAGGGCATCCACTCGTAAAATTTGTAGCCAAAACCAAACGTCCCCACAAAGCAATAACCCTAGTTGGAGTATGAATGATGAATCTCATTGGGCCTGGAGCTACTACAATTGAATGCTACTGATAAATAATCAGAGAACTCAATCACTGAATAGCCATTTCCGTTCCTTGCTACATCATCTGAATGACAATGCCTAATCCTTAAATTCAACTCTTTAATAGGCTCTCATTTTGTTGTCGACGGAAAGAGTAATAGGTACTCTAAGACTGTAAATACGTAAATAGTAGGAAGATAGGCACTCTAAAACGAAGATTAGTCTCAAATTTTTTTTGCGTCAACTTTAGCTTGAGATATTGGACATTGGTTGCGGAAAAGGCAAAAAAAAAAAAAAAAAAAGATAGAGGCAACTGTGATTTAAAGGTTACGGCACACTGCGCGTGACAACCTCATGTGGGAAAGAACTGTAACTGCCAAGGTCTTATCGTACCGAAAACGAAGGAAGACAGGTTAGGAGAAAGAAAGACCATTTGTACACGGGAAAAGGCGAAGAAAAAGAAGAAGACAAGCAGTAAAGAACCACATAGTGTATGTAGGTATATAGGTTCCAGATATACATATGAATGGAGATTTACATAGAAATAGCCATCTAATGATGTGGGTATAGACACCTCAAGATCACATTCAAACAACTTGGTAGACAGACCAACAAATCACCTTGATATTCAATGCAAAATTTTGAACAGAGATAAAATCCTTCTCAAGATTCAGACTAGGGACCTATTTCTCGAATATACTTTACAATCTATTAAGGCAACTTTATTCAAATGTTACGTAGGTAATACATAGCTAGGCTAGGTGTAATTTGATTATTTATTTTTTATTTCACTTATTTTGTAAAATTCTCGTTTTGTACTTAAAACACCGCACCGTATAGAAATCTTAGGAAATTAGTTATGAGGGGCATTCACACCTACAGACCTACACTATTTAGGTACCTACTCGTATTTGAAAGATAGTTTGGTAAGTGAAGAAAGAATTGAATACTGTTTTAGAATCAAATATAATCTGTGAGCTTCTAGCTTCTAGAAGTCACTAAAATAAAATTGGGAAAAAAAAATCCCTTATTTCACTGCACTGTCAAAAACTCGTTAAAACTCAAGTACCTAATACTCTCAATCTCTCATACATTACACTAATCCCACAATAAGGCACTTCAATTTCAATAGTTTGAACTCAATAAATACATTGGTCAACACACAAGTAAACAAAACCAACAAGAAAACTAACACAAATAAAAACACTAAGTACTTAGTGAATCTTGGCCAACACAAATAAAAACACAAGTTGATTAACACCTTAAAAAATTAATACAAATATTATACTTCACTAAACAGAAGACGAGCTTTTGTTTGACCAACACAAAACACTCATGTTCTGTTATTTATCACAAATTTGTAATTTCAACTTTATTTATTTACAAAACACAATAAACAACAGAAAATAGTCTGCCTTTTTCTTGAGTTAACTCAAATACATGTTCTACTCCTTCCCTCTGATGTATTGGACGGTACTCGAACTAGGTTCCTCTGTATCTAGGTCATAGTACAAAAGGATTCTGGTCCCTTAATGTGCCACTAGAACTCCGTCCTCCAAATATGTGTCTCACAGCACAAGAACTCTATCCCGCTAATGTGGCACTAGAACTTTATTCCTCCGATTCGGCAGTCTCTAGAACTCTTTTCCTCCTGACACAACGTACCTTAGCCTGATCATCAGCAACATGACAGCAAAAGTCGCTGTCCGTCCCTCTGATGTATTGGACGGTACTCGAACTGGGTTTCTCTGTATCTAGGTCATAGTACAAAAGGATTCTGGTCCCTTAATGTGCCACTAGAACTCCGTCCTTCAAATATGTATGTGTCTCACAGCACAAGAACTCTATCCCGCTAATGTGGCACTAGAACTTTATTCCTCCGATTTGGCAGTCTCTAGAACTCTGTTCCTCTGAGATGACACTCTTCACCGGAACTCAAACTCAGAAGAATGCATGAAAGAAGCACATAATGGCCAGCCTTTGGTAGACGAGAAAAAACAGCAGTTCCGACGACAGGGCAGAAATGGCCGGATCAAATAGGACCACGAGACCAAATGTGGCCGCGGTGTACACTAGCAGGACGCAGTAGGATATAAGTTGCCAGTTGGATGGCAGGTAGAAGTCTACCAGGACGGGATCCAGGAAGGGGGATTTGCTAAGTGGCAGCGTTGGGGATGGAGGGCCTAGTCTGAGGCTCACATCCATGTCCTCACCACGAGAGGTGGAAGAGTTGTTTCTTTGGGAGGATTTGATTACTTGAAGACTTCGGTTCTTCTTTGATAAGAGGGTTTTCTTATTTAAGTTCGAGACGACGTTGTCCTTTGAAGCTGTTTTATTCTTCTTCTGACTAAACAAGTTACTGTGTTCTCGGAAATGATTTTCTTCAGAGAGTTGTAGTGACTGTAGTAGTTTAAGTGTTTACGTACTGAAATTTGGTTTCCCTTACATTTTTGAAAGGTGCAAATGAGTTTTAGGTTTCAAGACTGTTAGCTCTTTATAATCTAATAGCTATGTATATTTTGATATTTTTAATGGTGGGATTTCGAGATTAGTTAATTTATTTGAAAAAAGTAGTTTAGAAAAATCAAAATTTTTCAGTAGTTTTAATTTTGTATAACAAATATACTACGGGATGGACATGCTACGACACAGACAATAGAAAAAAAAAAAAAAAAAAAAAAAATCCCTTATTTCACTGCACTCGTTAAAACTCAAGTACCTACTCTCAATCTCTCATACGTTACACTAATCCCACAATAAGGCACTTCAATTTCAATAGTTTGAACTCAATAAATACATTGGCCAACACACAAGTAAACAAAACTAACAAGAAAACTAACACAAATAAAAACACTAAGTACTTAGTGAATCTTGACCAACACAAATAAAAACACAAGTTGATTAACACCTTAAAAAATTAATACAAATATTATACTTCATTAAACAGAGCTTTTGTTTAACCAACACAAAACACTCATGTTCTTTTATGTATCACAAATTTGTAATTTCAACTTTATTTATTTACAAAACACAATGAACAACAGAAATTAGTCTGCCTTTTTCTTCAGTTAACTCAAATACATGTTCGACAATAGGAGAGTCTAATATAGCAGTTGTTTTGAATCTGATTTGCTTCTTAACCATTCATGTCATGGACAGGATGAGGAATGATCTTTACAAGGAATTAACAACAGATAACGTAACACAACAGATAGTGGCAGAGAGGCAGAGGAGATTATAAATGCAACAGACTCATCAACAGACAACGTAATAATCTACCAAGATAACCCACTATCAAATAACAAATAGAAATTACAAGAGTGCCTATGTAACTGACTACTGAAGTACTGAATGAAACACTAGTCATTGAAATTAATAAATAAGCGATTAAAAAAAAATAGCAACACTTTTATTTCCTTATTTCCTCCAAGCGTACTAGAAAACTAGAGACTCGTGGAAAACCTGCTTCAACAGTTAGAGAACAGTTAAGGCAAATGGTGCAACAAAAGAAAACACAAGATAATAATAGAATAAAAGAAGATTGCAATATTGAAGCAATGAGAAAAAAATACAGCAGGATAGAAATAAGCAATTGAAACAATCATCCTCACCAGAGCGTGTTGCCAAAAAACTTACTTTCTGAAAAGGAAACGACACGTTGGTGGTGTGTTGAACAACTTCCTATTGTAGAAAACGAAACTGCACTTGGGATTACACAAAACGGTGACAAAATTGGAAATAGACTAAATAGCAATGAAGCAACTCTTTTTGGAAATGTAATCACACAAAATACCATCGAAAAAAAAGACGAACTCACACAAGATCTACGCAGATCTGATTCTAATCAATGGCAACTTATCAATATGGAATTATAGATTCGGAAAAACAGATACAGATTACGTAGGAACGCCAATACTGGGCGAAGGAGGGGTATTTTAGCCATAGTTATAATAGCTATATGGTATTGAGGAGAGCAAGAGAGTGGAAAAATCGTGAGAGGCGTGACAGAAACACAGAATATCTATACCGATAATTTATATCTGAAACAACACGACGACAAGTGTTCCAACAAATGTGCATTGCTGATGCCCGGTCTTCTCACTTCTGCATAGGTACCTACCGACTTGTCACAATATTTTGTTTCCAAATCAATATGCGTGTATCAATAGTCTAATCAATATAGCAATGTTGTAATTTATGAAACTAGAACCTTGGTGGTGTAGTGGTTAGCGTGGTGGACTTCGAATTTGACGGTTGGTGGTTCGAGTCCCAGTCGAGCCATGAAATTTTTCGAGGTGTATACATTGGGAAATGCTGATAGTGACAAGCATTCATCATACTTAAGGTCAGGCACTCAGACCGTCTGACAGGCAGTCGGAAAGTGTGTGGCTGGAAAAGTTTCAGACCTAGATCTGACAGACCGTTCTTCTATTCTATTCTAGCAGGATCCTGAATCTTGTTTGAAATTTGAAAAGTCCTACAAAAGGTCCAAATTTTTGTAGGTTGTATGAAAGAAAAGGTGTTAACAACCTGCATTGTTTGACCTATGTACCAATGTCTAAACATCTCACTTCAGTGATTAACTGATGAGTCATAACTATATGATTATAATGATTAGATTAACTAATGAATAACTAATAGGCAGAATATTGAAATGAGTAATCATAATCACTATACAGGGTGTTTAAATAGCGCTGATCACGTTTAGTTCAGGGTCATACAGGTCATAGGGGCAGCAGTATCATAACCAAAGCTAACATAGATTCTGAACTTCAAACTCACAAATCATAAAATTATGAAACAATATGAACATATAGATTGGAATGACAGGTATAAAAAAAAGTGTTTTTATTTCGTAGCAATAAAACAACTACTACATTAGACTCGTATGGTTACTGATGAGTCATAACTATATGATTATAATGATTAGATTAACTAATGAATAACTAATAGGCAGAATATTGAAATGAGTAATCACTATACAGGGTGTTAAAATAGCGCTGATCACGTTTAGTACAGGGTCATACAGGTCATAGGGGCAACAGTATCATAACCAAAGCTAACATCAAACTCACAAATCCTAAAATCATGAAACAATATAAACATACAGATTGGAATGACAGGCATAAAAAAAGTGTTTTCATTTCGTAGCAATAAAATAAAACAACTGCTACATTAGACTCGTATGGTCTGTGTCGTAGCATGCCCATCCCGTAGTATGCCTCTCATCAGATGGCCTTAAAGCTACAAAAAACCTTAAAGCTTCAAAACGAAAAATAATGTGATCCTAAAAATAAAACAAAACAAAGTTCCAAAAGACTCCAAACTTCAAATTCACAGATAATAAAATCATAAAACAATATGAACATACAGAGATTGGAATGACAGACATAGTCGACTTAAAGCTTCAAATGTGATCCTAAAAACAAAACAAAGTTACCATAAACTCCAAACTCACGGATCATAAAATCATGAAACAATATGAACATACAGATTGGAATGACAGGCATAAAAAAAGTGTTTTTACTTCGTAGCAATAAAACAACTGCTACATTAGACTCGTATGGTCTGTGTCATAGCATGCCCATCCCGTAGTATGCCTCTCATCAGATGGCCTTAAAGCTACAAAAAACCTTAAAGCTTCAAAACGAAAAATAATGTGATCCTAAAAATAAAACAAAACAAAGTTCCAAAAGACTCCAAACTTCAAATTCACAGATAATAAAATCATAAAACAATATGAACATACAGAGATTGGAATGACAGACATAGTCGACTTAAAGCTTCAAATGTGATCCTAAAAACAAAACAAAGTTACCATAAACTCCAAACTCACGGATCATAAAATCATGAAACAATATGAACATACAGATTGGAATGACAGGCATAAAAAAAGTGTTTTTACTTCGTAGCAATAAAACAACTGCTACATTAGACTCGTATGGTCTGTGTCATAGCATGCCCATCCCGTAGTATGCCTCTCATCAGATGGCCTTAAAGCTACAAAAAACCTTAAAGCTTCAAAACGAAAAATAATGTGATCCTAAAAATAAAACAAAACAAAGTTCCAAAAGACTCCAAACTTCAAATTCACAGATAATAAAATCATAAAACAATATGTGAACATACAGAGATTGGAATGACAGGTATAGTCGACTTAAAGCTTCAAATGTGATCCTAAAAACAAAACAAAGTTGCCATAGACTCCAAACTCACGGATCATAAAATGAAACTCTATGAACATGCAGAGAAAGATTATGAAACAATGCCTGCGGCGCGGCGCAGACCAATTCCAATCCCAGACAGACCACAACTTGATGGATTAAACTACTGACCTAGACACCCATAGCAGAGAACAGAGAACAAGTTCAGAGATTTGAACAACCAGATATTTATAAGATAGGTACAATGTACCTATCTACATTAGACATACGATTATATGTAGATATACATTTACATTACTATGAATGTATTAGATTTGGATACAAGCAGTAAAGAACCTTGTCTGGCTGAGGGACAGTATTAAACAGGGAGCAGACCAGCTTGGTCTGACTGGGGGAACTTTAAACAGAGAGTATACGAGCCTGAATATTCCCTTGCTTAAAGAACTAGCAAAAGGTTGAGTGCGAAGGGCATCCACTCGTAGAATTTGTAGCCAGAACCAAACGTCCCCACAAAGCAATCACCCTAGTTAGGGCCGATTGAGAGGCTGACGAAAAACGCCGACCCCGTCTGAACACGGGAAAAGGCGAAAAAAAAAAAATGAAGGGGCGGCAGAAAAACACGCCCCCCCCTTAAAAACGGGAAAAAAAAGGAAAAAAAAAAAAAAAAAAAAAAAAAAAGATAGAGGGAACTATGATTTAAAGGTTACGGCACATTGCGCGTGACAACCTCATGGGAAAGAACTTGAACTGCCAAGGTCTTATCGTACCGAAAGCGAAGGAAGACAGGTTAGGAGAAAGAAAGACCATTTGTACACGGGAAAAGGTGAAGAAAAAGAAGAAGACAAGCAGTAAAGAACCACATAGTGTATGTGGCTATATAGGTTCCAGATATACATATGAATGGAGATTTAGATAGAAATACCCATCTATAAATGGAAGTGTTTGCATCCACAGGAAGTTCTGCAGAAGAAAATCCAAGCGATGTTGTCCCAAATGAGGAATTACAAACTACTGGCAGCTCTCAGGAAAACTTGAATCAGAATATTGAGGAAACAGGTAATCCTGAAGACAGTGGCTCCGTATCAAGTATTCCAGCGGTAGAAGACCAAAATATATCCAATAATAACGGTCAAAAGGAAGAAAACCCTGAGGCAAATCCTCAAAATACTGAAAGCCCTCAAGAGAACATAGGAGAAACTGGCAATCAACCGAGAGAACATCAGTTAGATCAATTAAACGAGGGAAACAATGAACCATTCACAACCACAAATAAAATAACACAATCAGCCGATTTTCTTCAGTTAACAGTAACACAAACGCTCTTTTTCACTTTACACAACAATTTTCTTGATTTTCTTGAGTTAATACAAATGGACGTTACTTTTCACTACAAATAAATGAAATCTCTCACTTTACACAACAATTTTCTCGATTTTGTTGAGTTAATATACAAATGGACGTTACTTTTCACTACAACTAAATGAAATCTGGTAACTACACACTCGTGTAGAGGATGAGTGCACTCAGAAACAAAGACTGATGTGATTAGGAGAGTAGCACTAGAGTTAGTAGAGAGGTAATAGGAGAAGACTGGAGTGCTATAGTATAGTATAGAGAGAGGTTACGTAAAAACTAAATGGACTAGCAAGAGAGGAAACATGGGGCAAAAACAAACGATAAGTACTATGATAATGTGATGGTACTGAGATGAATTGGTGCAATAAATCAAGGAATCATCCACGATACTAATTGACCAAACAAAGCGAGGTGTAAGATTTTCCTTGACAGTTTAGCGTTTTAGTTTGTTTGTTAGTCTGTCCGTCTGTGTGCTTGTCTGTCTGTCTCTCTGTTTGTTTGATTTGACAGTTTAGCGTTTTAGTTTGTTTGTTAGTCTGTCCGTCTGTGTGCTTGTCTGTCTGTCTCTCTGTTTGTTTGATAGTTATTAAGAGCTAAGTTTCGAGAGTTACATCAAAATTTGATTAAACCTGACAATAATATGTTCATGAAGTGTTGGTTTTTGGACTTCATTAGGTGGTAGATCAAGGTGGTGGTCTACTAAATGAGAGATCGTGGTTGCGAGTCTTTTTTGGGACAGAAAAATTGCCATAGAGGTGGATGCATTTTATTGATAGAATACTTATGTGTCAACATATTTCTAAACCCTTTCAAACTACTCATAAGATCATAATGCACTCCAAAGCATTATCTGAAAACTCCCTATACGCCCAACTCCTATAATTCCTATATGATTCAATCAGAAATCTTTACAATTATTTTCTATTCAATTATTTCAATTACATCCTCAATATAATGTAGCATGACCTCGTCATAACCCATGAACATATCTGCGGACCATCTCATAAACATTTCGATGATCAATCCCATTAACCTAACAGCCATCCAGCCCATTTATAAAACAACCCCCCATCCCATAAACATAACGACTCTCCATCCGATAACGACTGTAAACCTATTAAACATAACAAGCACTCTGTACACAACGCCCTCAACAAAACAGACGACCACGGCAATAACAAGAAAAATCGTGACGAGGAAATACGAAAACATGAAGAGCCGAAACTATTCGTCCATCGTACTGCAGATCTGCTCACAGGAATACTCCAAGATGGCAACGGACTACCAGAAAGTGTGGCAGATGAACCTGCCAGAAGGGACACCAATGGGTAAACCAAATGGAGGCAGTGGTGTGGAGATAAATCACAATATGCCTCATCCTGAGGTAACCATCAGCATCAGTGGACATGGAACCTGCCAGAAGGGACACCAATGGGGAAACCAAATGGAGGCAGTGGTGTGGAGATAAATCACAATATGCCTCATCCTGAGGTAACCAACAGTGGACATGGTAAACCAAACACTGGGAGTGATAAACCACATAATGTAGTTGATGGTGTACCCTCACAGCACATGGAAAAAGAACCAACGGAGAAGAAACATATGAACATACAGAGAAAGATTATGAAACAATGCCTGCGGCGCGGCGCAGACCAATTCCAATCCCAGACAGACCACAACTTGATGGATTAAAATTAAACTACTGACCTAGACACCAAGACACCTATAGAACAAGTTTAGGGATTTGGACAACCAGATCCAAGATATACCTAAATTAGACATATGTGATATGTAGTTCTAAATACATTTACATACTATGAATGTATATTTGGATACAAGCAGTAAAGAACCACATAAATGAGGGTATATAGGTCCCAGATATGCATAATATGCATATGAATGGAGATTTACATACAAGCAAATACCCATCTAACGATATAGGTAAATAGGTACCTCAAGATCACATTCAAACAACTTGGTAGACAGACCAACAAATCACCTTGATATTCAATGCAAAATTTTGAACAGAGATAAAATCCTTCTCAAGATTCAAACTAGGGACCTATTTCTCGAATATACTTTACAATCTATTAAGGCAACTTTATTCGAATGTTACGTAGGTAATACATAGCTAGGCTAGGTGTAATTTGATTAGGTATTTATTTTTTATTTCACTTATTTTGTAAATCTCTCGTTTTGTACTTAAAACACCGCACCGTATAGAAATTTTAGGAAAAATTAGTTATGAGGGGCATTCACAGCTACAGACCTACACTATTTAGATACCTACTCATATTTGAAAGATAGTTTGGTAAGTGAAGAAAGAATTGAATACTGTTTTAGAATCAGATTGACACAACGTACCTTAGCCTGATCATCAGCAACATGACAGCAAAAGTCGCTGTCCGTCCCTCTGATGTATTGGACGGTACTCGAACTAGGTTCCTCTGTATCTAGGTCATAGTACAAAAGGATTCTGGTCCCTTAATGTGGCACAAGAACTCCGTCCTCCAAATATGTGTCTCACAGCACAAGAACTTTATCCCGCTAATGTGGCACTAGAACTTTATTCCTCCGATTCGGCAGTCTCTAGAACTCTGTTCCTCTATTTTAAAAAAAAACGGAAAAAAAAAAAAAAAAAAAAAAAAAAATCCCTTATTTCACTGCACTCGTTAAAACTCAAGTACCTACTCTCAATCTCTCATACATTACACTAATCCCACAATAAGGCACTTCAATTTCAATAGTTTGAACTCAATAAATACACTGGCCAAACACAAGTAAACAAAACTAACAAGAAAACTAACACAAATAAAAACACAAGTTGATTAACACCTTAAAAAATTAATACAAATATTATACTTCATTAAACAGAAGACGAGCTTTTGTTTAACCAACACAAAACACTCATGTTCTTTTATGTATCACAAATTTGTTATTTCAACTTTATTTATTTACAAAACACAATAAACAACAGAACATAGTTTGCCTTTTTCTTCAGTTAACTCAAATAGGTATATGTTTTATTTCACAACCACAAATAAAATAACACAATCAGCCGATTTTCTTCAGTTAACAGTAACACAAACGCTCTTTTTCACTTTACACAACAATTTTCTCGATTTTGTTGAGTTAATAACATAGGAGAAACTGGCAATCAACCGAGAGAACATCAGTTAGATCAATTAAACGAGGGAAACAATGAACCAGCTACTGAAGGAAATATGGAACATGTAACTGAAGGAAATAATGAAATAAATAATGACCAAGTTACTCCAGGAAATAAGGAACAAGTCTCGGAAGGGAATAATGAACCAGCTACTGAAGGATATAATAATGAACCAGTTACTGAAGGGTATAATGACCAAGGTAATCCAGGAAATAATGAACATACCTCTGAAGGATATAATAATGAACAAGTCACTGAAGGATATAATGACCAAGGTAATCCAGGAAATAATGAACATGCCTCTCAAGGATATAATAATGAACAAGTCACTGAAGGGTATAATGACCAAGGTAATCCAGGAAATAATGAACACCCCTCTGAAGGATATAATAATGAACAAGTTACAGAAGGATATAATGAACACGTCTCTGAATTAAATAATGAGCAAGCTACAGAGGGATATAATAATGAACAAGTCAGTGAAGGATATAATGACCAAGGTAATCCAGGAAATAGTGAACACGCCTCTGAAGGATATAATGAACAAGTCACGGAAGGATATAATAATGAACAAGTCACTGAAGGATATAATAATGAACAAGTCACTGAAGGATATAATAATGAACACGCCTCTGAAGGATATAATGAACACGCCTCTGAAGGAAATAATGAACACGCCTCTGAAGGAAATGAACAAGTCACTGAAGGATATAATAATGAGCCAGCTACTGAAGGATATAATGACCAAGGTAATCCAGGAAATAATGAACACGTCTCTGAATTAAATAATGAGAAAGTTACAGAGGGATATAATAATGAACAAGTCAGTGAAGGATATAATGACCAAGGTAATCCAGGAAATAATGAACATGCCTCTGAAGGATATAATGAACAAGTCACTGAAGGATATAACAATGAACAAGTCACTGAAGGATATAATAATGAACAACTCACTGAAGGAAATAATGAACAAGTTACTGAAGGAAATAATGAACACGCCTCTGAAGGAAATGAACAAGTCACCGAAGGATATAATAATGAGTCAGCTACTGAAGGATATAATGACCAAGGTAATCCAGGAAATAATGAACACGCCTCCGAAGGATATAACAATGAACAAGCCACTGAAGGATATAATGACCAAGTTACTGGAGGAAATAATGAACAAGTTAATTCAGAAAATAATGAGCAAGCCACAGAAGGAAATAATGAACAAGTCTCGGAAGGATACAATGACCAAGTTACAACTCAGCCTGGATAATAATGAACAAGTCAGTGAAGGATATAATGACCAAGGTAATCCAGGAAATAATGAACACGCCTCTGAAGGATATAATGAACAAGTCACTGAAGGATATAATAATGAACAAGTCACTGAAGGATATAATAATGAACAACTCACTGAAGGAAATAATGAACACGCTTCTGAAAGAAATGAACAAGTCACTGAAGGATATAATAATGAGCTGGCTACTGAAGGATATAATGACCAAGGTAATCCAGGAAATAATGAACACGTCTCTGAATTAAATAATGAGCAAGTTACAGAGGGATATAACAATGAACAAGTCACTGAAGGATATAATAATGAGCTGGCTACTGAAGGATATAATGACCAAGGTAATCCAGGAAATAATGAACACGTCTCTGAATTAAATAATGAGCAAGTTACAGAGGGATATAACAATGAACACATCACTGAAGGATATAATGACCAAGTTACTGGAGGAAATAATGAACAAGTTAATTCAGAAAATAATGAGCAAGCCACAGAAGGAAATAAAGAAGGATACAATGACCAAGTTACAACTCAGCCTGTGAATGACGAAGTAGAACCGGTAAATTCAGATGTGACAAATAATGAACACCCTGATCTAACACCAGAGCCAGGATCTCTCGATGTGACTGCGAACCCCGATGAAGGAGCTACTATACAAGACCTTGAAAATGCTCAGAATACTGGAATACCAGATAATACACAAGACAATCCACTCGAACTTTTCTTATGGACCAAAACACTACTGACCAAATTGGACAAACCAATCAGGAACAATGGAAAAACAAAGAAAAGGTGTCATGAAACCCCCGAAGATCCAACGGGGTTCAAAAGTAAAACGGATACAGGAAAACCAAATAAGGAAGAAAAAAGTGATGCAAACATTGAAAATGTACACAACGGTAATGAAGGATTGAACAAACAGGACAATAACCTAAAATGTACGACACTGGGCTCTACAAATGACGAATGAAAACCAAACCCCTACGACTCGAAAAATAAGCCCATTTCATTTGGTGACGAAGTAAGATCAGGAGTTCGAACAGCTAACTAAAACTGTAAACCACTAGAAAACTGCAAACCAGATAACCTGCATTTGACTCGGACTTTTAAGGGAGTAGCTTTTGAAAAGCAGCGATAGATTTCATGAACTAGATACTCAGTTAACGTAACATTGCATCACGATGGAATTTCCAGTTCGCTTCAGATGGACTTTACTTTGGATATTGGTGTGCCATTTTGAAGCTATTTATGTAAGTACCCATTTACATAATATGGTCAACAATTTCAACGGTGCGTTTTTCTGGTAGCAGAATAAGTGCTCGGCGTAGAATGCAATTAGGTAAATCCTGACGAAACTGTGACATCTCCATCAAATGGTAATGGATCTGAACAAGTCAGTGAAGGTGCGAATAATCTTAATGAAACTGCAAATGCAGAAAATAGCACACCAAAGGTTCAACATAACGGTGAAAACTCAGCAGTATTACCAACAGAACAAAACAGAGATAACTTACAAAATGGACAAGAGGAAGTCACACTATCTCCTACCTACAAGCAAGTGATAGAACGACTAGTTGGCGTTCTAAACTATGAAGATGACGTTGCGCTTATCCTGTTACAAAGGAAAAGCATGTCGAAGTCTGGTTGCTAATCGTTATAGAGAGGTTCAGTTGTATTTTCTTTTCGAAATATCCTCTCTTTTTCCTATGGTTTACTACAGACGCTACCACATCAAAAGAGGGGAGACGAGCTCCAGAAGAGGGGAAATTGAGAAAGGAAAATACGGCTCTTCTTATTGTCTCACATCAAGTAACATTTGGCTTTCGTTTTCCTAATGGTTCAGAAGTGAATGCTGACAGTACTCCTAGTACTGAGGTCCTACAAAATGACATAGAACAAACAACAGAAAGCAATGTAGACAACTCTGAAGGCACCCAAAACGTCCAACCTCAAGAGAATTCAGAAGGTGTACAAAATACAGACGGTTCTCCAGTACATGAAACAGAAGTGACTACTCCACCTTCCGAAGGAGAAAACGTCGAGACAACATGTAATCCAGATGTAACGGAACAGATACAACATAATACCGATGAAACGGATACAGGAAAACCAAATAAGGAAGAAAAAAGTGATGCAAACATTGAAAATGTACACAACGGTAATGAAGGATTGAACAAACAGGACAATAACAACAATAATGTTCCCATGGATCTACAGACGCCTCTGAAATCATCTGAAGACAACAAGTTGAAAGAAGTAAACTTACAAACTACAGAAGCATCGAATCTAGCAAAACTAGAACAACCTACAGAAAAGAAGAAAACTATTGATGGTAATGAACCTGAACTGACGAAAAAAATATCAAATGATAACGACAATAAGGAGGCCTTACTGGGAGGAGAACCAAAAATGAAGAGCCAAGATGACAATTCCCATTCTAACAAAACAAGAGCCAGAATAACTTATCAAGATTCAATATCAGTCCTGGTTCCTTCCACCAACTTTCTTCAGGGTTATTTAGTTCCGACAATGCATTAGCGAACAAAGGTAAGTCCATGTTGAAGCCTCGTTCGTAACTCAGCTCCTCCTACAGGTACGCCTGGACGTCGTGACGTTGGTTGGGACTCGGACACCGGACTTATGTCCTCCGCCCTTCATGTTCCCTCTTCTATAAGACCTAGACCTCTATAACTAGAATACAGAGAGCTAGGACCACTTCATATCCGAAATACGAGAATAAATCTGCTCAAAATTTCAACGTTCCATCTTTTTTTATATTAATCCCTTAAAAGAGGAACGAAAGATGGTTAAACATCTAGGCTCTATTTAGTGTAACTTTTTGAATGGCCATTTAGAACTAGAACTGCAGTAATGTACGCGAGGGCATACGCTACGAAAGTAGAAAGGTATTCATGGAGGCAAATAGAGACAGTTTCCGCCCACGAGCCATCCCAATCGCGAGGAAGACACAATATAGAACTGTACTGTCTGAGAACCATTAAAAAGTAATCTTGCCGTTTCTTTAAAACCTAAAAGCTGGAATATTGGACACAGGTGTGTATCAGCGAGTCCGCAGTCCAGCTGCTCCTTTTCTCAACTAGATCAGACAAGGTCCGACACATACCAAAAACAGCTGCAAGTGATACAACACTACTACATCTTTCTTATTCTATCGCTAGATACCGTCTTCATTCAGTGAACTTTACGTGAGAACGGGATGTTGTTATCGTAGCCGCCTGGTCCAACTTGCTGGCCCGAAGTAAAAAAAAGTTCCGAGTTATACTTCAAGCAGTAGATAGAAAGATGTAGACACCGCCACGTTCGCGTACTTTACTCTATCGCGAACTTTTTTTTTTTTTTTTTACTTTCGGCCACAACAACATCACCGTTCTAACTCGCTTGGCGGAGTACAAAAAAAGTTTACCGAGTCATACTTCAGGCAGTAGACAAGAACCAGATGTAAGATACCAAACCTCTCGTATCGAAGGTTTCAAGGAGAGAAGACATAAGAGTCTACGCAACGTCACCGCTACCCAGTCCCTGCCACATCCCCCTGAGGACCATGCACTGGTGGGCGCTACTAGGGGGGCAAAGGGGGTGGAGACGGGATGGGTGGTGGCAAGGGAGGTGGTGCGGCGTAAGGTGTGGGTGTCGCAAGCTGCAGGCTCTGGAGCAGAGCTTCCGTAGGCCCATCTCCGCGTGAGTTCTGAGTGCGACTGTGACGTTGCCGTTTCTGGAACGCCGGATAGCTGTGTGGGGCCGACTCAGCGGGGACTCGAGCCAGGGGACTACGCTTGGCGTGTCGGGCCCTAGCAATACCCGAGCGTACTCGTCCCAGGCGCGGACAGACCCACGTTCCATTCTCTCAAGTTGGATAATGATTTATAGACGTAATCAAGGTACTGAGATCAGTATTAAAGACTCACCTTTAAACAGCTCTTTTGTTTTGTTTGCCTTAAACTTTGAACTTTAATTTATTAATTATTATTTATTTACTGTTTCTTATTGTTATTATTAAGTAATGACAAAACTTAACAAGCAAACGTCCTTGCCCTCCAAGACCGGGATCACGCCTACTTCCATTCAGAGGTATGACAATGGTTCAAGTTCTAAGCTCAGCGATAATACCTAGATAGTTTGGCTCCGACACTAAATGAAAAGATTCCTCTAACGAAGTAGGAAAATGACAATTTCCCGCCAATTTTTTACTAAAATAAAAAGTTATAGTCTTATTATATTTTGTACAAGCTTTTATTTAACTATAACAAACCTGAATTAAGGCTACTACGACTGTGACAAACACTCTGACTATCTGATGACCCTGTTGTTGCTGTTTGCTGCTCCCAATGACAACCTTGCTGTTTTACCATCCAAGTGGGGTCTACAATGGGGTGGAATGGATATGAAAAGAAATATGAACATGTAAAGTGGGACCAGACTTATCGCGTGTTCTGAACTTCGTATAAGCAATAAGACTGAGAGTATAACGTACCTCCCCTCACCCTCCACTCAACAACAACCACGAAAATAAAAAGAGAACAAAAAGCAACTCTTTGACCCTTCGAGCGACGGCTAACGAAAACATCACCCCCCGTCACACTTAATGTCGTTACTCACGCGTTCCAAAGTGTCTAACGTTTCTTCCCTACTTCAAAATACAAGCCTAAACCCCACTCAGCACCACCCCACTCTAAAATAGTTCGTCATCTTTCGCACATATTTCAATAAAAAGTTTACTACATATTATCATGGCACGTCGCCGTAAAGCAGAAGCAATACCCAGGAAAGAGCCCAAAAATACCCCGTGGACTTCCGATTCAAATGTTTCTAGCAGGTTTCCCTGGAACACTTCTTAACTATCGCGTTGTAGGCCCTGCTCTTATCCGGCACGATTGGACCACGTTACAACCTCTTATCTCTCTTTTAAGTCTTTAGCGGAAGTAGTCACATAGCTCTTACCGCCAGCAGTAAACTTACTAATGACAAGCTTTGTTGTATTTCAATTTAAAGGTTGTAAAGAACCTACGACTTAGGTAGTACGTCTCTCATTCTTTCATAGTGTCTAAACAAAGAAAAATAGATGCAAAGTTTTTCCTGTTAACGGAGCGGAGTGGGACATGAACAGTTTTAAGTTTCCAATGGAAATGTTGAGGAAGTAAAACCCAGTTTACTTAATACAGTAACTACATTATTAAAGATATCGAATGATGACCGTGCGATTAGTGTACCTTTACGTATTATCCAAAATGGAACAGAGAATTTTATTACTAAATCTTAAACTTTCTAAAATTAGCAAGTTTAATGTGGACGATTCTCGATTCTTGGCATATAACTTAATTTGGAGTCAAGACTATGTATCTCGCAAAGTATAGCCTCCCTACCGAGATAACGGCTAATTTTGGTCCCTGTAAACAAAAGCCGACCACCCGACCATCCACAGCAACTCAGCACCAACATACACCAAAAGGATTGGTGAAACTTTTTCAGAAACTCATGGCAGAAGCAGTAAATCATGACCACTTCCAACGTAACTACAACCGAAAATCAACTTGTCAGAGGTGGGTACCACGATGGAACACCTGAATAGACAGCCACACTAGACAAAGTTACAACCGAATCACCAGGCAGGAAAATTGTCCTTCCCAGTAAATCTTCCCTGAACCCTTTTGAAAACCCCCTCCGAATTAACGTCTCGAACAAGAAGTCCAAAGTTATAACAACTCCCGAAAGAAAGTAACTGCGTTGAAGTGGCCAACAGTTGTAAGGGGTGAAGGAACAATCAAGACACGCGATAAACTCCCAAAACAGAGGTACACAAAAGGAACAGTTCACCGATAAAGAATCAGGAGTTGAAAGGTACACCTCAAAGGAAGACCCAATAGATTACCCAAACCGCATCAAGAAGAAATAAGTTTGAAAAAAACTGTGACCCTCTATAAAAACTGGGCCGGAATCAATCAACCGATTTACTGGACAAAAGGACCAAAGTAACCACTCTCATAACTAGGCAACACTGGAGTAACATTTGGAATAAGTCACCACAGACTAGTACAAGTAGGGTATACAACCACCATCCAATAAACTAATAAACAGAAGAAGGAGGTTCACAAGTCAAAAGAGTAGACAGGGAACAAGCCAAAATATTGAAGTCCAAGGGGAAGCTCACTTACCATAACCCTTCCAACACATATCCAACAGACGAGTTGAAACAATACACCCTGGCAGAAGACTAATTAATAACCTCACAAATTCAAGGGGAGGAACAAAAGATAACCAAAAGATGAAAGCAAACGCCAGAGCTAGAAAACATAGCACACTAAAAATATCTAACAAACCTCATTCAAGTCAACAATGAGAAGAAAAGGAGTCGAAGTAAATTAAATAGTTACATTCCATGAAGACATCCTTTACCGTTTATGAAGAAGAAACAAATAAAACCTCTTCAGATGACTCAAATAGCCTCCATA
>NW_007377532.1:0-872 GCF_000475195.1 Diaphorina citri | reverse complement strand
ATAAAATGCGAAGTCGCGGTGAGCGATATAATTGACCAGGGTAATCCAGGATAATATGCATCGCCTGGCTGAAGGGGATAAAGGGTGAACAAATTAAGGAATATAAGTAATGAACAGAGTAACTGAAGGTTAATGGATGAAAGTTACGACCAGGAGTATAATATAATGAACAAGTTACGGAAGGATATAATAATGAACAAGTCACTGAAGGATATAATAATGAACAACTCACTGAAGGAAATAATGAACACGCCTCTGAAGGATATAACAATGAACAAGCCACTGAAGGATATAATGACCAAGTTACTGGAGGAAATAATGAACAAGTTAATTCAGAAAATAATGAGCAAGCCACAGAAGGAAATAATGAACAAGTCTCGGAAGGATACAATGACCAAGTTACAACTCAGCCTGGGAATGACGAAGTAGAACCGGTAAATTCAGATGTGACAAATAATGAACACCCTGATCTAACACCAGAGCCAGGATCTCTCGATGTGACTGCGAACCCCGATGAAGGAGCTACTATACAAGACCTTGAAAATGCTCAGAATACTGGAATACCAGATAATACACAAGACAATCCATCTACTGAACCAAATGCTAATAATGTTGAAGATAGTGTAACACCTGAGCCTGAACCTCAACAGAATAACCAAGACAATGCCAATGTAAATCCTGACGAAACTGTGACATCTCCATCAAATGGTAATGGATCTGAACAAGTCAGTGAAGGTGCGAATAATCTTAATGAAACTGAAAATGCAGAAAATAGCACACCAGAGGTTCAACATAACGGTGAAAACTCAGCAGTATTACCAACAGAACAAAACAGAGATAACTTACAAAATGGACAAGAGGAAGTCACACCA
>NW_007377531.1:357674-359538 GCF_000475195.1 Diaphorina citri | reverse complement strand
ATAAAGAATTTTAAAAAATAAATAATAATCTTATATTATAAAATCAAGATCCATTCACTCATTCACATCGCTCTATCTTCTGAACAACATCTAGAAAGCTGAAATTTGGTAGGTATATTCTTTTATGGTCTAGGTGTGCAGTAAGAAAGGATTTTGCGAAAATCTAAACCGATCCTGAGATATCAATTTTTGATCGCTAAAATCCCCATAAGAAATACACAGAGTGCAGAGACTGCGGGAGAGAAATGTTCCGCTCTCGACCAACATTTTGAGTTTTGCTTATGTTTTTAGTTTGATAACTTTGTAGCTAATAGGGAGCGCGCAGGGCGACCGTATTTTTCATTATTTTCTACAAGTTTGGCCATGCCTCGGGATGAACTAGGGGGATTCCGGAGCGAAGCGACGGAATTCAGCGAGTAATAATAAAATGGACTGAAATTAATAATTTCCTTTGCTTAAAATAAAGGAGGTAGGTATAAAATAGGGGAGGTGATTGATTTTTCCCTAGGTCAAATGCCCCTTCCCCACAGATTATGTAGCTAATAGGGAGCGCGCAGCGCGACCGTATTTTTCATTATTTTCTACAAGTTTGGCCATGCCTCGGGATGAACTAGGGGGCTTCCGGAGCGAAGCGACGGAATTCAGCGAGTAATAATAAAATGGACTGAAATTAGTATTTTCCTTTGCTTAAAATAAAGGAGGTAGGTATAAAATAGGGGAGGTGATTGATTTTTCCCTAGGTCAAATGCCCCTTCCCCACAGATTTTACAATACAATACAGCAGATACCTACCCCATGTCTAAATGTTTACACCTTTACAAACTTTTTTCGTTTCTTTTTCTATCACCGCCTTTTTTGATAAACTCTTGCAACATTGTCATTACTATGTACAGTGGTGACCATGATTTGTTTGCTATACTATTGCTTCAAGCCAGCCTAGTTAGCTTGGAAGGTTGCGGGTTCGAATCGCGCCCGGGGCGAAATTTTTTCCTATTACTTAACGTAAGTAAAAATTGCTTTGCAAAGAAAACAAGGTCTGAGTGACCCATTAAAGAACCCCGTTTGCACAGAAAGTTGCGGGTTCGAATCGCGCCCGGGGCGAAAATTTTTCCTATTACTTAACGTAAGTAAAAATTGCTTTGCAAAGAAAACAAGGTCTGAGTGACCCATTAAAGAACCCCGTTTGCACAGAAAATAGAGTGGGTGACCCGGTATGAAAAAGTGATTTTGTACCCTTAAATCCCCTTTCCCATTACCAGTACCTGCCTTGGGGGGGAAAAAGTCAGAAATCTCTCAGTCATAGAAGACTTAAAATAAAGTATTTATCCCTATCAGTCTTAAAGTATTGCTTATAAAACTTAAATCCCCTTTCCCATTACCTGCCTTGGGGGGGGGAAAAAGTCAGAAATCTCTCAGTCATAGAAGACTTAAAATAAAGTATTTATCCCTATCAGTCTTAAAGTATTGCTTATAAAATTAATCGAAATTTGAAACCTAAAAGTATTGTTGTTTAGAGTAATCGACTTAAGTGGGAATGTTTTATTGAAATTGAAGGAAATTTATGACATCCAAGTTCCTAAAGGCCCGTTCCCACGTGTTCGAAAAAAAAGTGTAGTGCGTAAGTGGGAACACTCATTTAAAATACATTACCTACAGGACATTCGAAAAAAAAAAAGGATGAAACTCAAGACAAGTGGGAACGGGCCTTAAAGTTGTCTAAAATTTGAGTCCCCCTGTATATTGGCTGACTGCGAACACCCTGTAATTATGATCCACCCAAATTTAGCCCACTTAGACTATTCCTGGAGAATCAGTTAAACAGATATTTTAAAGAACGACAATCTCTTAACTTCAATTGCTTGAA
>NW_007377531.1:259573-356356 GCF_000475195.1 Diaphorina citri | reverse complement strand
AGAATAAATACTTAAGAACATGAACAATGTAATCAGCAGTGTTCATTTTGTGTTTGGGGAAAATAGATGGTTTCAGATCTTCCTAATATTGCTCGGTTTGATCCGGATGTTAGATTACCTGGTTTTCCCATGGGATGATACGCCAGTCAACCCCATTTCCTGTTTCTTTATAGACAATTACTGCCTGTCCTGTTTCTTCCAGAATGGAGAATAGAATGGACTAAAAAAATCTGAAAAAGACACCACAAGCACAACACAACCGTTCTGATAATTTCAATATTTCAAAATTTAAATTTCGCGGGCTTGATTTGTAAACAGAACAAAGCGCTCGTGGTGCTAAAATGATGAACTAACAAACGTCCTTCCCGAGATAATACAGGGTGTAAAAGAAAAATTAGTAATTTTGGTTTTTAATTTTTTCTTCCTGAGAAGAAAATCTATACCTATCTTTCATGCTAAACGGAGTATGTATGAAAATAAAGTTTCTACGATTCGCTTTCCCTTATTTCTGTAAGCTTTACCTGGATTTCCATCTTAATCCGATTTTGAAATAATGGGTAAAAGTTTTTTGAATGTTCATTGCACCTGAAAAATCCTGGAGGACAGATAAGAGTGGATTTTATAGATTTTTCTTTAAAAAGTGCAGCCGTGACCAACTGGGGCCTATTCCACGAATTCCTCACTTTTGTCGATGTGTTTTGTTTTTAAAAACATTTTTTGACCTTTCTTAGAAAAAAAATGCGATTGGACCTCTGGAGCGTGACTTGTAGACCGCATTTTATTTGCTATCTCGTTTTACTTTATTCTTTCCTATCGGGCCCCTTAGCTTGAAAACTCTTTGGGCTCCTTGCCTTTGGACGGGAGCTTGCCATTTGATCCGAAACTGTCCTCAGCCCTGAGGAGTTAACGAAAAATTTACAAGATGCCTCCATGAGAGAAAATGGACATATAAAAATAGGCTGCACTTATTACAAGTGGTAGTTCGATAGTCCACTCCCTCATACCGCCTGGATCATCTGTTATGGTACTTCCTCAAAACTCTTCTTCGTGGGAAAAAAAAAATAAAAAATCAAAATCAAATCGGAAAAGGGTGAGGAAAAGGAAGGAAGTGTTTTTCGAATTTCGTCTATCTTCTATCTTGCTCTCTTTAGAGCCCCTTTCAAATAAATTATATTTAAATCATACAATTTCATTAGGGCTTTATCTTTCAGTTTATTTTTAGTTTCCGTAATTTCCGTGTGTTTGAGTTTTCTTTTCGTTCGCTCACAACTCACAATCTCGGTTCCGTCTTCTGTGAAATAACCATCCGTTTAATTTTTTTTTTTCAAACAAAATCTAAACTGATTAGCACAGTCCGAGCCCGAGTGAAGTTTCATTTCTTACATCCAATTTCTACCCACTCGTAATTTAAAACAATTAAAAACTAATTTACAATTCATCTCAGAAGGTAGTTCGTTTGAAAGAGACACTGCGTTAATTTTTCGAGTGTGAAAATAGTGCTTTGTGTCAATAAAGAATGCTCCAACTTGGATCTCAAACGTAAGTAACTCTACACCTTTTCTAATTTCATACCTAATATGGTTTTCGTCAGAGCAGAGAGAGGAATGAGCGTGATTTCGACTGCAAATACACTGTCTGATAAAGTAGATGGGTTGGAAATAAACACTTCATGAGACATATCATATTTGCTTTCCATTGAGTGTCTGTTGGAATGATTTGCAAGGTTCAGAGTCAGCTTACGGATAGATCTCACATCTCAGGTCCAAATGGGATTTGTTTACTCTTTTTTTCATCCTGAGAATTTTAAGCTTAGTTGATGATGGTTAAGGGTAAAAACGTTCAGAGAGTGTCAATACCTACAAACATCTGCCGTAGATTGTAATAAAGCTCTGATGCTTACAATTACAAAGCTCCGATGCTTTCTGAATGTATTATACTCTAAGGCTAAAAACAGAGTGGAGGGCATAGCACATAGAGCATCAAACACATACTCAAAGGTTAGTGACAATAGAGGTTTAGAGGGCAGCAACAAATTCAAACCACATAAAGTTGATAGCAAAAAACTCTGTGTTCTCAGCTTGGATCTGTGTTTAGTCTATGGCTTCTTACTCATGATTTGTCATAGGCTTATTCTAAAACCTCAAGATAGAATTTGAACTCCTCTGCAGCCTTTGCTAAAGACTGGTACTTCTCATGAACTAATGAGATGTATGGTAATATGAAAATCGCACTCTTCTGTTTGATTTTCAATTCTTTCATAATTAAAATCTCTCCGACCAAGGTTTTACCACCACTTGTTGGTATTGATAGAACACAGTTCTTGTTCTGAATCATCTCCAAGCATTTCTGTTGCCATGAATAGAGGTTGGGGATTTCCTTCAGTTTCAAAAACTCCCTCAAGATAGAATTTGAACTCCTCTGCAGCCTTTGCTAAAGACTGGTACTTCTCATGAACTAATGAGATGTATGGTAATATGAAAATGGCACTCTTCTGTTTGATTTTCAATTCTTTCATAATTAAAATCTCTCCAACCAAAGTTTTACCACCACTTGTTGGTATTGATAGAACACAGTTCTTGTTCTGAACCATCTCCAAGCATTTCTGTTGCCATGAGTAGAGGTCGGGGATTTCCTTCAGTTTCAAAAACTCGGTGATCACATCTTCATTGTCTCTATCATCAATTATAGACAATTATGGTCTAGGTGTGCAGTAAGAAAGGATTTTGCGAAAATCTAAACCGATCCTGAGATATCAATTTTTGATCGCTAAAATCCCCATAAATGGCACTCTTCTGTTTGATTTTCAATTCTTTCATAATTAAAATCTCTCCAACCAAGGTTTTACCACCACTTGTTGGTATTGATAGAACACAGTTCTTGTTCTGAACCATCTCCAAGCATTTCTGTTGCCATGCATAGAGGTCGGGGATTTCCTTCAGTTTTAAAAACTTAAATGGCACTCTTCTGTTTGATTTTCAATTCTTTCATAATTAAAATCTCTCCAACCAAGGTTTTACCACCACTTGTTGGTATTGATAGCACACAGTTCTTGTTCTGAACCATCTCCAAGCATTTCTGTTGCCATGAGTAGAGGTCGGGGATTTCCTTCAGTTTCAAAAACTCGATGATCACATCTTCATTGTCTCTATCATCAATAGTAGACAGATTACCATGACCATTACTTGTGCCTGTGTATTTACATTTCTTAGTAACAGGGGAATCACTGCCATTTTCATTTTTAACCCTTTGCACTGTTTCTTAGTAGACAGATTACCATGACCATTACTTGTGCCTATGTATTTACATTTCTTAGTAACAGGGGAATCACTGCCATTTTCATTTTTAACCCTTTGCACTGTTTCCAGTGACACTTCATTGATAAGGGTTTGATCTACTGTGTCTAGAAAGCTCAATATCTCCTGGAGGTCGTCTTCCTCCATAGGGTCTTACCTAAATCACAGCATAACTATTTTTACAAATAAATCATAGAATAAATACTTAAGAACATGAACAATGTAATCAGCAGTGTTCATTTTGTGTTTGGGGAAAATAGATGGTTTCAGATCTTTCTAATATTGCTCGATTTGATCCGGATGTTAGATTACCTGGTTTTCCCATGGGATGATACGCCAGTCAACCACATTTCCTGTTTCTTTATAGACAAATACTGCCTGTTTCTTCCAGAATCCAGAATGGAGAATGGACTAAAAAAATCTGAAAAAGACACCACAACCCACAACACAACCGTTCTGATAATTTCAATATTTCAAAATTTAAATTTCGCGGGCTTGATTTGTAAACAGAACAAAGCGCTCGTGGTGCTAAAATGATGAACTAACAAACGTCCTTCCCGAGATAATACAGGGTGTAAAAGAAAAAGTAGTATAGTAATTTTGGTTTTTCTTTAATTTTTTCGGCATCAAGGTGTGTCATTTAGTCTAGCATTAGAGTGCTGGGTTGTGGTACCAATAAATTGTGCCAGCAATGAGCAACATAAAAAAAAGTGTTGCATCAATAGATTCGAGTCTTGTTGTCTGTGTCTTACTGTCATAGTATGCCCATATTGTATGACATATTGTATGCCCACTGTCGTAGTATGCCCAAATGCCCATCGACTTGTGGTCCTAACAAATTTTGCCAGCAAATGAGCATCGTTTTATATTCTTTTCCTTCTCCTCCTCCTCCTCCTTCTTTGAAGTTCGAAGTTTTTATTTTTATTATTAGGTTTCACATCGGCAATAAAATAAATTTTGATTGTTTTTTTAATAGCTAGTAAAGGAAGGGTCCGCCTATCTATTGATGTAAAAAAAAGAAGAAGAAAAAAAAAAGAAAGTAGTATGCCTAAATGCCCATCGACTTGTGGTCCTAACAAATTTTGCCAGCAAATGAGCATCTTTTTATATTCTTTTCCTTCTCCTCCTCCTTCTTTGAAGTTCGAAGTTTTTATTTTTATTATTAGGTTTCACTTCGGCAATAAAATAAATTTTGATTGTATTTTTTAATAGCTAGTAAAGGAAGGGTCCGCCCATCTATTGATGTAAAAAAAGAAAAAAAAAACTCATTGATGATGAGTTGATGAGTAGACCGGTAGGTACTTAGAGGTATTGAATTATTTTTTCTTTCACCTGACCCCCACTGCGGATCTAAAGATACATTAACCTCAGTTTTGGCCTAGTAGGTATGACGAGGACTTGAAGTGTGTGCCAAGATGTGACTTCACACACCTAGGTGATATATTTTGCCTGGATCCCATATGCATCTAACAGGCCGTGTTTACACTGTTAATATAGTCTAAAGGCGCGTTTACACTATAGTTTGGCCTAGTAGGTACATATCGACGATCGATGTCGACTGAACCGTCCACACTGCCTCGATAACATACCTCTTCGATCGACGATCGATGTTTGTACACACCTTCAAGTATGTACGCTTCTCAACTATTGAATGAGGGAAATACTTCTAAGTGTCATGAGACGTATCATATTTGCTTTCCATTGAGTGTCTGTTGGAATGATTTGCAAGGTTCCGAGTCAGCTTACTGATAGATCTCACATCTCAGCTCCAAATGGGATTTGTTTACTCTTTTTTTCATCCTGAGAATTTTAAACTTAGTTGATGATGGTTAAGGGTAAAAACGTTCAGAGAGTGTCAATTGTCAGAGCATTTATTCTGCCGTAGATTGTAATAAAGCTCTGATGCTTACAATTACAAAGCTCTGATTTAAAACAATTAAAAACTAATTTACAATTCATCTCAGAAGGTAGTTCGTTTGAAAGAGACACTGCGTTAATTTTTCGAGTGTGAAAATAGTGCTTTGTGTCAATAAAGAATGCTCCAACTTGGATCTCAAACGTAAGTAACTCTACACCTTTTCTAATTTCATACCTAATATGGTTTTCGTCAGAGCAGAGAGAGGAATGAGCGTGATTTCGACTGCAAATACACTGTCTGATAAAGTAGATGGGTTGGAAATAAACACTTCATGAGACATATCATATTTGCTTTCCATTGAGTGTCTGTTGGAATGATTTGCAAGGTTCAGAGTCAGCTTACGAATACACAAAACATAAAGTATTAGGCGTAAGGTACATTAATAGGAGAGTAGGAATAGACAGGAGGTAAAGTTTTGCGATTTTTTTTTTTTACGTTGATGTCGACTTGGGCAATTCGTATGTGCTCCTACATAGGTAATGTATGTATTGTATGTTCGCAATACCTTCAGGGTGATCTGAAAAAGATTTGTAATATGCAATTTCACCCAGACTTTCTATGGGTTTAGAATTTTAGAGGGGGATCAATCAACTCTGTTAAAAAAAAAAATCCAATGTATCACCGTTAGAGCTAAATCCCCGGTGTTGTCGGGTATTTCGTATTAAAGTTGAACATATGATGTACAATACACAAAACATAAAGTATTAGGCGTAAGGTACATTAATAGGAGAGTAGGAATAGACAGGAGGTAAAGTTTTGCGATTTTTTTTTTACGTTGACGTCGACTTTGGCAATTCGTATGTGCTCCTACATAGGTAATGTATGTTCGCAATACCTTCAGGGTGATCTGAAAAAGATTTGTATGCAATTTCACCCAGACTTTCTATGGGTTTAGAATTTTAGAGGGGGTGGCCCCCCTCTAAAATCCAATGAGGGGGTGATCCCCCTTTAAAAAAAAAAAAAATCCAATCTATCTCACCGTTAGAGCTAAATCCCCGGTGTTGTCGGGTATTTCGTATTAAAGTTGAACATATGATGTATACCTATCTACATAGGTATGGTGTGAATTTTCGTAATTTTGCAACGGGAAAAAAGCAAGCGTTATCTGTTCGAACCCATAAATTCCTATGCACTTATCTGCCTCGGTGGTGTAGTGGTTAAGACGCTCGCCTGGTAAACAGGAGGGCGTGGGTTCAATCCCAGCCAAGGTATGGAATTTTATCCTCAAAATTATTTGGGAATTTGACCACAATAATAGTAGTAACCTAATACTGCTGGAGGGCGTGGGTTCAATCCCAGCAAAGGTGTGGAATTTTATCCTCAAAATAATTTGGGAATTTGACCATAATAATAGTAGTAACCTACTGCTGGAGTAAAGGGACTTTTCAGTCCTATCCGAGCAGTATAAATAAGTACTATTATTATTATCTTCACAATAATAATAGTAGTAACCTACTGCTGGAGTAAAGGGACTTTTCAGTCCTATCCGAGCAGTATAAATAAGTACTATGGAGGGCGTGGGTTCAATCCCAGCCAAGGTATGGAATTTTATCCTCAAAATAATTTGGGAATTTGACCATAATAATAGTAGTAACCTAATACTGCAGGAGTAAAGGGACTTTTCAGTCCTATCCGAGCAGTATAAATAAGTACTATTATTATTATCTAATCGGCCGCTGGCAAATCCGGCTATAAAAAATCACAGGTATAGAACGTCTATTTTATGCACACACTTTGGAGGCACCCTGTACGTGTGTTAGCATATTGTGCATGTCGTTTTGTGTTGCATGTGTGCGCCTAGAGTCGTCAGGTTGAAAGACCTTTCCGAATTTGAATTTTCAAGTGGCCCAAACTCTATTGGGTCTTTTTACCAGGAACACGAAAATGGTGGTGCAAATTTTGTCCAGAAAACCATAAAGCCAAAAAACCAAAAAAACTAGTTTTTGGGTGATTTTTTTCACATTTTCTCACACAAATGAGCTCTGATCTCGAAATTTGTCGCGACGACCTATAATACTTGTACGAATACTTTGCTATGAAAATAAAATGTGTTGTGATTGAGATTTAGAAGTATGTATGTAGGTATGGTATATGGTATATGTAAGTATTGTCTTCTATTAAGCCTGGTACAGTGATACACACTCTACAATTTTTATCGTAAGATTAGATTAGATGCTCTTGCTTATAAACTTTCCGTCCCCCCCGGAGGAAAAACTAATGATATGGAACAATGCGTATTTGGGTACTTATCTCCTTCCATTAGTTAGTAGTTTATTGGCGGCTTTCATTAAGCTTTCATATCATTTGCCCAAGCAGTTTTTTTCCTCCAAAATAAATAACATCACACGTTTAGCATCGGATAAAGCTAAAGCCGCTACAATAACAGCATTCTTTTTCGACGAAATTCTCTGAATTTCGCTTCGCTGCAGGCTGGGTCAATGAAAATTTCTAGAGAAACTTTGGGAAAAAAGTGCGTCAATATTCGATATATATGTTACAATTCAAGAGAAACTTGCTCGTTAAGCTAAATTGTACCACCGACTTACCGAATTCGTTATGGCTCTTTCCTTGGAAATAAAGGGCAGCGCGCGCTAAGTCGCGGATTTGACCTTCCCGCACGGTTAGAACTTTATCTTAAACACATAAACAGTGAAGGTTTGTTCTCCGAACGGCTGTCTTACCCTATCATATCCTTTCTTTGTTCCATCTTCCCCCTCTCTCTATTCTTCTCTTTCTTTTCCCTTCTTCTTCGTTCCTCTACCCCCTTTCTGTCTCTTCTCTCTCCCCCTCCCTTCTTCTCCCCCCCGACTTGTACGAATACTTTGCTATGAAAATAAAATGTGTTGTGATTGAGATTTAGAAGTATGTATGTAGGTATGGTATATGGTATATGTATTGTCTTCTATTAAGCCTGGTACAGTGATACACACTACACACTCTACAATTTTGATCGTAAGATTAGATTAGATGCTCTTGCTTATAAACTTTCCGTTCCCTTTGCTAAAGAAATAGCAAAGGTTGAGTGCGAAGGGCATCCCCTCGTAAAATTCTGTAGCCAAAACCAAATGTCAGCCCAAAAGCGATCAACTTAGGGCTGATTGAGGGCTGACGAAAAACGCCGACCCCGTCTATACACGGGAAAGAGGTTATGGAGATAGGGTATTCCTGGAACATTTATCGACAGAGTGTACTTAAATCTTTGGAAATTTAAACCCACGGTTCACACGAGTTCCCCAAGCTTTTGACCTACCCTGTCTTGTACCTATTTATGTTTGATGTTTCCCATACGGCACATGTTATTAGGTTATAGGCTTGTTTTCACATTTCAGATTTACATATGTGCTAACATTTTTGACATATTTTTTTAGTGCAAAATTTATTTTGGAAATTTGATTTTATCAGATGTACATAGGTACCTACATTATACACGTATATATGTGTGTGTGTTTGTTTTTAGTCCGTCCTTCCTTTATTATTACAATAGTAATAAAAAGGTATAAGGGACGGACTATTGTATTCGCCTCGGTGTCGTCTGTCTGTCTGTCTGTCTGTCGGTCTGTCGGTCTGTCGGTCTGTTCCCATAGAAGGACTTATCCAAACCTAGTCGACCTATATATCAAATTAAAGGTCTTTTTACCAGGAACACGAAAATGGTGGTGCAAATTTTGTCCAGAAAACCATAAAGCCAAAAAAACTGGTTTTTGGGGGATTTTTTTCACATTTTCTCACACAAATGAGCTCTGATCTCGAAATTTGTCGCGACGACCTATAAACTCAAAGCGAGAAAGTTTTAGATAACACTTCAGCCGATCATTTAAGACCGGTTTTAGCGTTACCTATGTTAAGCTACGCCAAGGAAGGCCAATAAATGGATGGGTGACTTGCACACTATCCCTCCCTCCCTCCCTCCCTCTCTCTGTCTCTCTGAGATCAGTCTCCTTCATTTCTCTCTCAGACTAGTCGGTCTCGCTGCCTATATTTTGCTCTTCTTTCTCCCCCCCCTCTTTGTCCCCCTCCTTCTTTATCACCCTCCCCTTCTCTCTTCTATATTTCTCTTTCCCTCTCCCATCATCTCTCTCTCTATCTCATCTGTTTTCATTCCAATTTGTCGTCATATTTTTTCCTCCAAATATTCCTCAGGGAGTATTGACGTTCCAATTCACCTTTGACTTTACATCATTATATATCGACCCCCGTCAAATAAGATGGAAAAATGAGATAACTCAGAGAAAGAATGCAAACGAGGGGCTCTAAGAAAGAATGGCCTTACGGTTTTCGCATTGAAAATGCCCTGACCTCTTGCTGGCTCAAGAGGAAATTTGTAGAAAGAGTCGTAATGTAAAACGGTAGAGGAAATAGTCCTTATTTTTTTCGCAGAACTCCTCAAATAATAATGGCGCTTATTTATACTGCTCGAATAGGAAAAACTACGCTTATTTATACTGCTCGAATAGGAAAAACTACGAGTAGAATCCATTTACCCAGCTGTGTCCATAGTCGAAATCTCAAACAATGTCAAGGATAAAATTCCATACATGCCCCGGCCGGGATTGAACTCACGACCTCCTGTTTAGAAGGCGAGTCTTCAGCACCACCGAAGCAAGTGGTGTCTCAATGTAAAATCATTGAATTAAAACTTGTATTTCGCTTCTTTCCTTCAATCGACTCTTCTATATTGGAGATTTTCATGTTACTCGATGTTCAATGAAGGAGATAACAACCCAATATCGTGGCGGAGACAGACAAACGAACAAACAAACATCAAACAAAATGGAAAATCGTAAAGCTCACTTTGTTCAATTAGCTGTTTGATGTTTGATGTTCATTGAAGAAGAGTTATGACGTTTTTGTTTTTCTTCAAGGATACACTTTGACAAGAATTGGAGTGTCTTTTGAGGTTGTCCTTTCTTGAAAAAGATTTCCTGTCCAGATAGCTTTTTCTGGTAGCCCTTTAGGTCCTGCATCAACCCTCAAGCGTTGTACAGTCGTTCGCGGGACACCCTGTAGAGACATTGACTTGATGACAGTAGACAAAAAAGAGTAGGTACTTTATAGTAGGTAACAGAAACACTCACTTGTGACTTAAATTAGCGCAAGAATAAAAAGAGGTTGAGAAAACTAATTATTAGGTAAGTAAGTACCTACGAAAAACGAAATTTTACTTCAAATTCTTCAAAAGTTGTGTGTGAGGTCTTGAGAAACAGAAAAAAAAATTATAAAAATTACAAGTCAAAAATAAACAAAGAATTTATGGTGGGAAAGGGACGTTTTATGAAAAGTAAAATCCCATCCCCCTACTGTTGTCATGGGATTTTTCTCGAAAAATCTCGTCCTCAACACGCTCCCCTGTGCTCGATCCGAGGAAAAGGAAGGAAGTGTTTTTCGAATTTCGTCTATCTTGCTCTCTTTAGACTTTAGAGCCCCTTTCAAATAAATTATATTTAAATCATACAATTTCATTAGGGCATAGGGCTTTATCTTTCAGTTTATTTTTAGTTTCCGTAATTTCCGTGTGTTTGAGTTTTCTTTTCGTTCGCTCACAATCTCGGTTCCGTCTTCTGTGAAATACCCATCCGTTTAATTTCTTCAAACAAAATCTACTAGCGCTTACAAGGCAGACGCGCTACCAACTAAGCTAACTAGGCTGGCATTGTGTTACTTTTGGGACAAACATTAAAGCTTTATTTTTCTAAGTGGAGTAAGTGGTCAAGGCACAAATGACACATTCACCTAGCAGTTTATTTATCACCCAGGCTGATTGATTAAGATTTAGAGGAGGTGGAGAAGGAAGAGGAGAAGGAGGATAAATGTAAAGGAGGTAAATATGGAGACGATATAAGAAAGGAATAGGAGGAGGAGGAAGTGAAGGGAGAGGTGAATATGGAGACGATATAGGAAAGGAGGAGAAGGAAAGAGGAGAAAGATGAGAACAAGGAGGAGAAGGTTGAGGAGAAAGATGAGAACAAGGAGGAGAAGGTTGAGGAGAAAGAGAAGGAGGAGGAAACCTTGTTATCGTCAATTCAGCGTAAGGTAACTAACTTCAAGGATTTATGATTATTATGAGGTGATCATT
This sequence comes from Diaphorina citri, assembly GCF_000475195.1. NCBI lineage: Eukaryota > Metazoa > Arthropoda > Insecta > Hemiptera > Psyllidae > Diaphorina > Diaphorina citri. The sequence continues at coordinate 345,072 of NW_007377531.1, read as the reverse complement.
TATTTCATTTTCTTTTTTAAATAAACATTAGAAGGGACACTTCAGTCCAATTCATTCATTTTGAAGAAACGTTGAGGAGAAAGATGAGAACAAGGAGGAGAAGGTTGAGGAGAAAGAGAAGGAGGAGGAAACCTTGTTATTGTTATGGTTTGGGTCAACATTAAGAAAATTAGCGTTCCTCCCGTTTTAACGATACACGGAAGTTGCAATATTTCATCATAAACGTTTATGTTATCCGAACGGCCATGTTGAAATCACCGCTGGACATGTTTATGTAGGTATCAGTAGGTACATATTATATTTATGTATATCAGTACATATTGCGTTCATGTATCAATAGGCACATACTCATATTTTGTTCTACATAAATTTGTCAATTGTATTAAGAGCTCGCATACTTCAACATCTGATCTTTGGCTCGTTTCACTTCAACGTACATACCTACTTCAATCTTTGGCTCATTTTACTTCAATCTTTCGCTCATCTGACTTCAATACACACACATACTTCAATCTTTGCCTTATCCGAACGGCCATGTTGAAATCACCGCTGGACATGTTTATGTATCAGTAGGTACATATTATATTTATGTATATCAGTACATATTATGTTTATGTATCAATAGGCACATACTCATATTTTGTTCTACATAAATTTTTCTATACAGTGTATCCCAGGTGTCAGGTCCAAAAGTTTGGATATCATTGATTGCTGGAAGAGTTTAAACTCATGTAACCAAATACATCGGTACATAGCTTTGATGTCACATAATAAAGCCACCAAGTTAAGTCTGAACTTAACTAACAGATCCCCAATAGTGGTGGAAAAGTGAACCTTGGTGAGAAACCGTCCGGCCCTGGTGTGAAAAGTACAAACACGAGTGTGTCACAATCACCGACACAGCCCGTCATGGAGCTTCTATCCACGACTGTACAAACACGAGTGTGTCACAATCACCGACACAGCCTGTCATGGAGCTTCTATCCACGACGCCTAATAATAACCTGGAACAGTTGGTCAGCAAGTTTGTCAGCGAAGACAAGGCGAGGCTGGCACGGCAACAGAAGATCTACTCACCAAAACCATTCACATCCACCATCCAGTATGCGCTGCAGAAGTTCGAGAAGAAATCTGGCATTCCCAATGCAGCACCCTCTAATTTCATATCTAGTCCACTAAAATCCCAACAAAACTCCACTAGTCCTAACCATAACTCCTCGGATATAGAACCAGAGTATCCGAATGAGTACAACTTTGGCAACTCAACATGGCCGCTGAAACATCAACAGCACCTGATGAACTCAGCGTCAGACTGTGTAGATAATTCTTCTCCAGCTATCCTCTCCACCAGTAATACTCAAAGTACAATCTCTTCGTCCCCTACCTCAACTAATAAATATTACACATTACCCAATAACCTAAGTAACGCTTCATCTGATAACAAATTGAAACCGTCTCAGTCAAAAGAAATCCCCATAACCATTGTCCACGAGGGCAGTGGCACCAAAGTCAATACCAAGCCTGCCATCATTTCACCCAAACCTGTTCTGGATGCGTCCCTATACTCCAATAGCAATGCACCCTCCCGACGTAACGTGTCAATTAATTCCTCACCAAACAGCGCCTCCCAGCGAACTAACCCTAGCGTTAACAAACTATCTCAGAACAAAAAAACTGTTTCCTCCCAAATAAATTTGAATGGTTGTCATGACAACGACTGCCAATCAACAATACAACACGTCGTCCTCGAGTAACAATGAAGAAGATATTGCGGCCATCGCCAAACAAATATCCGACCATGCCGAAGCTATCTATCAAACCTGGAAGTCTCGCGGACTGGCACCAACAGAAATCCTGAACCACTGTCACAGCAACTTGAACAAAGTTGATGTGGAGACGCCGCCTGGTGGTGGAAAAGTGAACCTTGGTGAGAAACCGTCCGGCCCTGGTGTGAAAAGTACAAACACGAGTGTGTCACAATCACCGACACAGCCTGTCATGGAGCTTCTATCCACGACGCCTAATAATAACCTGGAACAGTTGGTCAGCAAGTTTGTCAGCGAAGACAAGGCGAGGCTGGCACGGCAACAGAAGATCTACTCACCAAAACCATTCACATCCACCATCCAGTATGCGCTGCAGAAGTTCGAGAAGAAATCTGGCATTCCCAATGCAGCACCCCGCGCTTTAACAATTTCCATTCTTTCACGGACAGTAGGTCGTTCGCGCTCGCCGTTTCTGTGTGTTTCTAAAAGATTTCGAAACGTTTACTTATTGGGAACCAACAAGAGCTGAAATGTTTGTCTTCAAGCCACCTGCATCTGTCTCAAATTACCTTATATTCCTGATAATATTAGCGAGTTTTTGCAAACAAAATTACCGTTCCATTAACGGACCTCTTTTACGTTATTTGACGAAAAGTCGTTTCTGCACATGCGCAGCAGCGAGTTTTTACTTCAAATAACGTTTGCGTACGTGCAGAAGCGAGTTTTCGTCAAATATCATTAAAGAGTTCAGTTAACGGGACGCTAATTTTGTTTGCAAAAACTCTCTATTTTCTGGGGTTGCCCGCCTGGTAATCAGGAGGGCGCGGATTCAATCCCTGCCAAGCCATGGAAATTTGTCTTTCACATATTCGCATTTGAGCAAGAGAATTTGACTATCCTTTAGTGAAGAGACCCTTTTTTCCTTCTTCGTGCTGCATAATTATTAATTACTCATCTAAGAGAAAAAAAATTCTAAAGAAGAAGCCCTTTCTCTCCCTCCCCTTCCCCCTTCCTCCCCTCTCCTTTTGAAAGTTGATAATGGACTGGGTCAGTGCGTGATTTTATATTAATAGCCTTACCATACCATTCAGGTCGGGCTCGAACTTTATCGGTTCGGAGTGTTTGGAGGCAATTGAAGTTTCAAGTTTTCAAGTAAAACCGTATTTTTATTCATATTCATCGAGGTACGAGTGTGGTACTCATGGTTCTCCCCCTCCCTGTTTTGTTGTTTCAAAAAACATCTTTATCAACGTGTCAAGCGGAACTGAATATTCACGCTATGCCTGTGACATATATTATGTAGTTGGCATCAGTCACTTTTGTGACCAGACTATGGGGAGACGAAATATACAGGGTGTTCATCAACTGAACGAACAAAGTGAGTCCTTGGGCTTAGCTTGAAGGTCATCCATAGGCTCGGTGGAAGAACTCCCAGTGTAAAAATCTTTCCTTTAAAGTCTCATGGAAACACACCTTAAAAGGATTTCAAGAAGCTCTCCTTGTTTAGCAACTTTCTAGGAAAAAAATCCCCAGAAGAGCAAATAATATCAGTTAATACCTACTCAAAGTGTGGCCTTTAAAATTAAAAGCACAACAACACAGATTCAGGGCTGCTCAAATACTTAAATAAAATCTACAGATTTGGCACTTTTCCAATGAGAATTTTTGTACCACCCTGTATATTACAAATTAACAAACTATCTCAGAACAAAGAGTTCAAAACGTCCATGGAATATCTGGATGAAGTGACGAGGGAAGAGGAGCGTCTCATTAACGCGTTGAAGACAGGGATTGTTATTGAGAACTTAACAAACTATCTCAGAACAAAGAGTTCAAAACGTCCATGGAATATCTGGATGAAGTGACGAGGGAAGAGGAGCGTCTCATTAACGCATTGAAGACAGGGATTGTTATTGAGAATAACAGCGAGGGTAGCGCGTCCGGTTCTGGACCGCAAGCCTTGATAGGGAAATCTAACAGGATGGGAGGACCCAGGGTAGATCCCTCAGGCACGCCAACCGCATCCAACGTTAACAATATTCCGATCAATCGTTTAGACACGAATGCGCGTTCTAACTCCGTATCTTCTGTTACGCGTACGTCACGTACCATGGATACCGCGTCACGTCGCGCTTCGGATTCATCGTTAGGGTCGCGCACCGCGCTAAACGCTGCGGGAACGTCCTCATCTCTCCTGTCCAGTCCGATACGACCGTTCCTGACGCGCGGGTCAGTGGCGGAGCGCGTCCTACTGTTTGAGAAATGCCCGACGGAGCTGATCCTGGAGAAACGGCCGAAGAGGAACAGTCTGAGCGGAGATGTTCATAGCCGGATTCAGGTGAGTTTATCATTCAATTTCCAATTATTAAAAATTACTAATTAAAGCCATAGTAGTTTTTCTATTAACCCAAGGTAACTGTCGTCCAAAAGTTTTCAGACAATGGGTGGGTTTCACCAATATTTTTTCTGTCCCTAGAAGGCCTGTTGAGCTAACAGCCTGTTATGTTCCATTTGATTTGTATAGGCTTAACAGGGCTGTTAAGCTAACAGGCTGTTATTGGCAAAAAAAAAAAAAAAGAAGGTTGGTGAAACCCACAAATTTTCTTTTGTTTGTACGTTTTTTCCCTAATAAACAACCTTGGTTATATCGAGATTCTATAAAAAAAGAAGGTTGGTGAAACCCACAAAATGTCTTTTGTTTGTACGTTTTTTCCCTAATAAACAACCTTGGTTATATCGAGATTCTAATGCACCTACTGATCGAAGTTCTACCGTAGAAAGAGAATAATCTAAGGTAGGTTAAGTATGACATAATGCGGAATTAATGATGATTGAAAGAGGACGTAAGTAATGGAAGATTATTATTATTATTATTTTCGTTGTTCTTGTTACTAATGAATTTTAATAAAAGAAGAGAGAAAAAATGTCATCTCCACCCCACTTCCCTTACTGTATTATCATGGTTAATCAATCATTCACAGTTTCTAAAAAAAAAGCAATACAAGGTTTATATTAAAAACTCTGAGATGGGTGATGTTTTTGGTAGTATTTCACTGATAAAAAGTTCGAGCAAGATCCGCCAAATTGATGTTTTCTATTTGTTCAATATTCGACGTAGGTATGTAGATTCAAATAAGTTTGTAGATTGGTAATTGGCAATACCTCAAGATAAAATACGAGTTGGTTCAATCAAATTCCACGATTGAATGGAGTTATTGGAGGTTTGAAAAAAGTAATCAATAAAATGAATGACGGTAATAATAATTATTGATATTTTATTGCTAATTTTGAACCGGTTTCTGATAAGAGAAATGGTTTTCGACATATTTATACGCTGCTTAAGCATCTAGATTCCAGGCCATGATGTAAACATGAAATTAATTTCTCGTTATTCTCCATTACTCTTTAAACATGACACAATATCGGCTATATCCCTATAAAAATAACTTACATTTCAACAAACATGACATTACACATTTAAATTAATTCCAACTTGAATTAATTTTCAAACATGACATTTTACACCCAAATTAATTTCTCCATTATTTTTTTCGCTACCTCAATATTTCGCCTTTTCTGCAGGAGTAGGAAACAGGCATGGTCCATTTGCAAAAGCAACATTTCAGGACATGATCTGGAATGGGCCCCTTTACTCTCTTTTCCCCAGGGCCCACTAAACACCACGTCACTGACTAGTAGTGGATCTCTGGAGTCCTGAAGTGGGTCGGTCTCTTTCCTTTATTTTTCTGTCCCATTACAACACAACTTAGAACTCAAAAGTAGTGGTTGAGGAAAGGTCTCGAATGTAGGCCCCTATTACTTTCCCTTCCCCAGGGGCCACTTAAAAACAACGCCACTGATCGTGAGATAAGAATAGCAATGAACTAGATGGTTTTCGGATAAACCGGGTGGTTCAGAAAAGTGGTTCCTCAAGACCACTTTCTTTAGATCCTCGGGAAATCAGGCCTTTTCTGCAAGAGTAGGAAACAGGCATGGTCCATTTACAAAAGCAACATTTCAGGACATGATCTGGAGTGGGCCCCTTTACTCTCTTTTTCCCAGGGCCCACTAAACACCACGTCACTGACTAGTAGTGGATCTCTGGAGTCCTGAAGTGGGTCGGGTCTCTTTCCTTTATTTTTCTGTCCCATTACAACACAACTCAGAACTCAAAAGTAGTGGTTGAGGAAAGGTCTCGAATGTAGGCCCCTATTACTTTCCCTTCCCCAGGGGCCACTTAAAAACAACGCCACTGATCGTGAGATAAGAATAGCAATGAACTAGAGGAATATCTCACGTATACAGGGTGATTCAAAAGTCGAAACTTATCCGCCCATTAATTCACTGCCCTCTATGAAGCAGTAGAAATACAATGAGTGTGTGCAACACTAAGTAAGTTTTTTTATATATAAACAGTAACAATGGATGTCTCTTAATATTGTTCCGAAATTAAATAAAGCAGGAAGAAGGACAGGATAGAAGAAACCCAGCCGTTCCAAGAACGCTATGCTATCTCTTTACAGGATGAAAATTGCCTTGAAAAATTGCACAGGGTGATTCAAAAGTCGAAACTTATCCGCCCATTAATTCACTGCCCTCTATGAAGCAGTAGAAATACAATGAGTGTGTGCAACACAGCAACACTACGTTTTTTTTTATATATAAACAGTAACAACGGAGGTCTTAATATTGTTCCGAAATTAAATAATAAAGCAGGAAGAAGGACAGAATAGAAGAAACCCAGCCGTTCCAAGAACGCTATCTCTTTACAGGTTGAAAATTGCCTTGAAAAATTGTGTCCCTCCCTCTCACCGTCTCTCGGTATCCTTCCTATATGCCATGGAGGAACCCGTAGAGGTATTGGAAGAATTAAAAAAAAAAAAAAAAAAAATGGGAACTGACAGTCAAGTGGTTCGCAAAAAATTGGGTCTGTTATTAATGGTCCGCCTCTTCAAAATTTTTAAGAACTCCCAAGCTGCATAACTCCGTACACAAAAAGCCCAATCTGAGGCTTAGGTGTAGCAAGAACAACTTTAAAAGATGGGTTAAGCTTGTACGAATCTACGAACTCCTGAGCTAGAGGTCCAAGCTACGAATAATATGAATCTACGAACTCCTGGTCTAGAGGCTCCCTTTCGTCTCCCCCTCTGGTTGATATTCTCACCACACCACTGACCGAACTCAGGAGGAACCCAAAACATTTCTCAGTTCCAACTACCCTCTCTCCTTCGTCTTCCCTCTTTGTTTCTTTCTCCCCCATTAAATTTATTATGTGACCATCAAATTTACAAATTCGACCATATTATACTTTAGTATACACCCTGTATGATCTCTATTGTAGATCCGCGCACCACACCTTATCACAATCATTTCGATAAAAAAAGAAAAAAAAATCACAATATACGGGGTGTCCCTAATGTTACAATCATTTCGATTTGAAATCAGAATAATTTCGATTTAATATCATAATCATGATCTTTTCGATATACATATGTAAATAAAATCGGAATCATAAAAAAAAATCACAATATACAGGGCTTCCCTAATGTCTGGTTAAGACTGACTCGACATGCCAGGGCCGAGTTGTAGGTGGTGGTGGTGGTGGTGATGGTAGTATTGAGGAATGAGGAAGGTAGTACGCGACAATTAGAGCTCAATCGTTTGGACGAGAACTTTGAGAGATAAAAGTGCAGACATTGTGGTACTTGGAAATTTCTGCTGAGAAATATAGAAAGTTTGGAGTGCCAGGGACAACTTGGTCGAATGAGGTTTGGAATAGAGAGTGTCTTAATTGTTTATCCTGTGCTGAAAATTTTCTTTGAATCCACAGTTCTACAGTCTTATAAGAGTTCTGGTATTCTGGTAGAGGTATTTCTGACAGTTAGGTGTAGCAAGAATAACTTTAAAAGATGGGTTAAGCTTGTACGAATCTACGAACTCCACGAATCTACGAGGTCCAAGCTACGAATACATAATATGAATCCAAGAACTCCTGGGCTGCATAACTCCGTACACAAAAAGTCCAATCTGAGGCTTAGATGTAGCAAGAACAACTTTAAAAGATGGGTTAAGCTTATACGAATCTACGAATTCCTGAGCTAGAGGTCCAAGCTACGAATAATATGAATCTACGAACTCCTGGTCTAGAGGCCCCCTTTCGTCTCCCCCTCTGGTTGAAATTCTCACCACCACACCACTGACCGAACTCCTAACGTACGTTTGGACAATGGCATACTAAATGGAATATTAAACACTCCACTACAGCAACTCCACATACAAGTACACGCCCACTTTATGAACAATGTGTTCACGATCATAGGATGGGAGAAGAAGTTGGAATCTGTTTTCTGTCTCGAACTGTAGACCAGAGAATCCAGAGATTGTTTGGAAATTTATAATGACGAGAGATTGGGAGGTTTGGACATTCGTTATAATAATTTCTAGGTATTTGATCTAATTACTTCAAAAAATTTCATAGAAATAATAATTGGAATAGCTAATCATATGCGTACGATTCCAAGTACAGATTCCGGGCCAAGGATATTCATGTAAAACAGATGGGAGTTAAGAAGTGAACGTTCGATGTTTCCAAAATGGACTGTCCATTTCCTTTTTATTCGCGCTAGGCCGCGGGTTCGATTCCCGCCCGGGGCGGATTTTATCCTGATGGGATGTTTCTTCTCGGAACGGCTGGCTTTCTCCTATCCTGTCTTCCTTCTCTCATCGATTTCGGGACGATAAGACCATAGCAGTTACAGTTCCCTCTGTCAAACCTCTTTAAAAAAAATTTCTTTTTATTCTGGATTACATATTTGCTATTTATTTTACAGTTTTATTTTGTTTCGAAGTATGGTACTTAATTTTCCTTCTTTCCTGTTTTTGTTTCAGATTCAACAAAGAACTCAATAGTTAATGCAATACCAGAAGGTAAAACAGATGGGAGTTAAGAAGTGAACGTTCGATGTTTCCAAAATGGACTGTCCATTTCCTTTTTATTCTGGATTACATATTTGCTTTTTATTTTACAGTTTTATTTTGTTTCGAAGTATGGTATTTAATTTTCCTTCTTTCCTGTTTTTGTTTCAGATTCAACAAAGAACTCAATAGTTAATGCAATACCAGAACAAATAACCGTTGCAATAATGAAATGAAAGTTGCAATATGAAGTGATCAAATCTGCGAAACATGAAAGAATATATTCAACATTCCCTGTGATAATACACCTGTACCAGAAAATCAAAAGAGCTTAAGTCGAAACTTTTCAATGAACAAATAAAATAAGAACAAAGTTCTTTAGAACTTTTCGTCGTGAATAAAAGAAAAATTGAAGTAAACTCTCGAACAAATTGTAAACAAATTTCTGTGTGTTTCTAAAAGATTTCGAAACGTTTATTGGGAACCAACAAGAGCTCAAATGTTTGTCTTCAAGCCACCTGCATCTGTCTCGAATAACCTGATAATATTAGCGAGTTTTTGCAAACAAAATTACCGTTCCGTTAACGGACCCCTTTAACGTTATTTGACGAAAGTCGTTTCTGCACATGCGCAGCAGCTAGTTTTTACTTCAAATAACGTTTGCGTATGTGCAGAAGGGAGTTTTCGTCAAATATCATTAAAGAGTTCAGTTAACGGGGACGCTAATTTTGTTTGCAAAAACTCTCTATTTTCGTTCCGAATTTTTCGCTCGTGAGTGTAAGCCCGTTATGTTATCTGGTGACTTGGTGAGGTAACATGTCCTAAACCTGAAAGTTGATAATGGACTGGGTCAGTGCGTGATTTTATATTAATAGCCTTACCATACCATCCAGGTCGGGCTTGAACTTTATCGGTTTGGAGGCAATTGAAGTTTCAAGTTTTCAAGTAAAACCGTATTTTATTCATATTCATCGAGGTACGAGTGTGGTACTCATGGCACTCATATACACATATCTCATGAAATTTTGCTTTTTTTATATCGAGCTCCATCGGAGCACCTAATGTTTTCAAGGGATTATTAGCCTTACTACCATCCAGGTCGGGCTGGAACTTTATGGCACTTGAAGTTTCAAGTAAACCCGTATGGATAGATTATATTAATTGACTTTATGGAATAGCGGTACAATACGAGTATTACTCGTACTCGGGTCTTCGAAAATATACGTTTATCGATTTCATCGGAGCCCTTCCATCCAACCACTGCACTGCACCAGCCTTACTACCATCCAGGTCGGGCTGGAACTTTATGGCACTTGAAGTTTCAAGTAAACCCGTATGGATAGATTATATTAATGGACTTTGCGGAATAGCGGTACAATACGAGTATACGGTACTCATTACTCGTATATACTCGGGTCTTCGAAAATATATACGTTTATCGATTTCATCGGAGCCCTTCCATCCAACCACTGCACTGCACCTTTTTTTTTAAAGAGGTTTGACAGAGGGAACTGTAACTGCTATGGTCTTATCGTCCCGAAATCGAAGAGACTTTTTTTTTTTTTTAGAGGGAACTGTAACTGCTATGGTCTTATCGTCCCGAAATCAGAGAAGGAAGAGAGTTTTTTAAAGAGGTTTAACAGAGGGAACTGTAACTGCTATGGTCTTATCGTCCCGAAATCGAAGAGAGAAGGAAGAGAGGGATAGGAGAAAGCCAGCCGTTCCGAGAACGAACATTATCCCATCAGGATAAAATCCGCCCCGGGCGGGAATCGAACCATTTTAAAGAGGTTTGACAGAGGGAACTGTAACTGCTATGGTCTTATCGTCCCGAAATCGAAGAGAGAAGGAAGCCAGGTTAAAGAGGTTTGACAGAGGGAACTGTAACTGCTATGGTCTTATCGTCCCGAAATCGAAGAGAGAAGGAAGCTTTTTTAAAGAGGTTTAACAGAGGGAACTGTAACTGCTATGGTCTTATCGTCCCGAAATCGAAGAGAGAAGGAAGAGAGGGATAGGAGAAAGCCAGCCGTTCCGAGAACGAACATTATCCCATCAGGATAAAATCCGCCCCGGGCGGGAATCGAACCATTTTAAAGAGGTTTGACAGAGGGAACTGTAACTGCTATGGTCTTATCGTCCCGAAATCGAAGAGAGAAGGAAGCCAGGTGGAAGAAAGTTGACAGAGGGAACTGTAACTGCTATGGTCTTATCGTCCCGAAATCGAAGAGAGAAGGAAGACAGGATAGGAGAAAGCGATTATCGTCCCGAAATCGAAGAGAGAAGGAAGACAGGATAGGAGAAAGCCTGCCGACAGAGGGAACTGTAACTGCTATGGTCTTATCGTCCCGAAATCGAAGAGAGAAGGAAGACAGGATAGGAACACAGAGGGAACTGTAACTGCTATGGTCTTATCGTCCCGAAATCGAAGAGAGAAGGAAGACAGGATAGGAGAAAGCCAGGGGGAACTGTAACTGCTATGGTCTTATCGTCCCGAAATCGAAGAGAGAAGGAAGACAGGATAGGAGAAAGCCAGCCGTAGGTTTGACAGAGGGAACTGTAACTACTATAGTCTTATCGTCCCGAAATCGAAGAGAGAAGGAAGACAGGATAGGAGAAAGCCAGCCGTTTCGAGAACGAACATTATCCCATCAGGATAAAATCCGTCCCGGGCGGGAATCGAACCCGCGGCCTAGCGCTTACAAGGCAGACGCGCCACCCGAACATTATCCCATCAGGATAAAATCCGCCCCGGGCGGGAATCGAACCCGCGGCCTAGCGCTTACAAGGCAGACGCAGTCGTCCCGAAATCGAAGAGAGAAGGAAGACAGGATAGGAGAAAGCCAGCCGTTCCGAGAACGAACATTATCCCATCACGATAAAATCCGCCCCGGTCGGGAATCGAACCCGCGGCCTAGCGCTTACAAGGCAGACGCACTACCAACTAAGCTAACTAGGCTGGCAACGCTGTTTCTTTTCTTGTGCAAATTGTGTTCTCTGTCCTTGTCTAGTCTAGTAACATAAGTAAGTAGGATGCGACCAATCAAGTCCCGGGAATCAGGGACGGAACTCTTTGTCTGTGTCGTAGCATGCCCATCCCTTTACTTGGCTATGTATGGGGAATATTGTGTGGAAAATCTGATGAGGGACTTGCTACGGGATTGTTCGTTGTAGAGGGAGATTTTCGAACGTTGGACGTAGAAAGTGAAATTCGTTTGAAATGAGGCTCTGCAAATAAACTTTTAGACTCCCTCAGGAGTTCAGGTCCCCTTTCCAGAAAGACACTTTGCATTTCGCACGTTGCTAAAATTACAACTTAATCTTAAAGAAGTAACCTTCAGATTTGATGTTCGAGCCGGTATTTTGGATTAAGCCCCTGTTTACACAATCCTAACCTCCCCGGGTGGTTCAGAAAAGTGGTTTCTCAAGATCACTTTCTTTAGATCCTCGGGAAATCAGGCCTTTTCTGCAGGAGTAGGAAACAGGCATGGTCCATTTGCAAAAGCAACATTTCAGGACATGATCTGGAATGGGCCCCTTTACTCTCCTTTTCCCAGGGCCCACTAAACACCACGTCACTGACTAGTAGTGGATCTCTGGAGTCCTGAAGTGGGTCTCTTTCCTTTATTTTTCTGTCCCATTACAACACAATTTAGAACTCAAAAGTAGTGGTTGAGGAAAGGTCTCGAATGTAGGCCCCTATTACTTTCCCTTCCCCAGGGGCCACTTAAAAAAACGCCACTGATCGTGAGATAAGAATAGCAATGAACTAGAGGAATATCTCACGTATACAGGGTGATTCAAAAGTCGAAACTTATCCGCCCATTAATTCACTGCCCTCTATGAAGCAGTAGAAATACAATGTGTGTGTGCAACACTAAGTTTTTTACTTTATTTTTATATATAAACAGTAACAACGGAGGTCTCTTAATATTGTTCCGAAATTAAATAATAAAGCAGGAAGAAGGACAGGATAGGAGAAAGCCAGCCGTTCCAAGAACGCTATCTCTTTACAGGATGAAAATTGCCTTGAAAAATTGCGTCCCTCCCTCTCAGCGTCTCTGGGTATCCTTCCTATATGCCAAGGAGGAACCCAAAACATTTCTCAGTTCCAACTACTCAAAAGTCGAAACTTATCCGCCCATTAATTCACTGCCCTCTATGAAGCAGTAGAAATACAATGTGTGTGTGCAACACTAAGTTTTTTTTTATATGTATATATAAACAGTAACAACGGAGGTCTCTTAATATTGTTCCGAAATTAAATAATAAAGCAGGAAGAAGGACAGGATAGGAGAAAGCCAGCCGTTCCAAGAACGCTATCTCTTTACAGGATGAAAATTGCCTTGAAAAATTGCGTCCCTCCCTCTCAGCGTCTCTGGGTATCCTTCCTATATGCCAAAGAGGAACCCAAAACATTTCTCAGTTCCAACTAGCCTCTCTCCTTCGTCTTCCCTCTTTTCCTTCCTCTTTGTTTCTTTCTCCCCCATTAAATTTATTATTTGACCATCAAATTTACAAATTCGACCATATTTATACTGTAGTATACACCCTGTATGATTTCTATTGTAGATCCGCGCACCACACCTTATCACAATCATTTCGATAAAAAAAAAACACAATATACGGGGTGTCCCTAATGTTACAATCATTTCGATTTGAAATCAGAATAATTCCGATTTAATATCATAATCCCGATCTTTTCGATGTACATATGTAAATAAAATCGGAATCATAAAAAAATCACAATATACAGGGCTTCCCTAATGTCTGGTTAAGCCGCTATCCGCTAATCCCTATCATTGTCCGAGATCAGGGCCCTATTTCACAATCTACCCTGCACGGTCCCACTTGTGGAGTACAACGCGCAGAAATAAGTTCGTACTTTGTCTGTGTATTAATATTTTCTGAGCATAAAAAGTGCAGAGTTTTTGGAACAGATCCCCTCCCCCCCTCCAGGTCTGCCAGTTCGCGCAGAAATAAGTTCGTACTTTGTCTGTGTATTAATATTTTCTGAGCATAAAAAGTGCAGAGTTTTTGGAACAGATCCCCTCCCCCTCCCCCCCTCCAGGTCTGCCAGTCTTGATTCACCGAAACTCAAAATGTTGGTCGAGAGCGGAACATTTCTCTCCCGCAGTCTCTGCACTCTGTGCTCTGCCAGTCCATATTTTGATTCACCCTGTTGATCAAATATCCATATAGATACATGTGTTCACCAATATACCGAATGGCACGCAGAAATATGTTGTTTGTAAAGTTATCTGTACTAAAGCTGTAGTATACGGGGTGGAGATAAATGGGAACCTCCGTTAGAACATTTTTCCTTAATTCTGTGGGACAAAATGAAATATTATTTTGGAGATAGGTCTTTTTTTGAGGTGGAGGGGAAGGGGGGGGGTATGAGAGGCAGCCTTTAACAAAATACCTAAAATATTAAATATTTTGTATTTCTTAACTGCTAATGTCATATATTGCCTCGGTGATGCTGTGGTCAAGACGCTCGCCTGGACGCCTGTGGTTCTCGAGATAGAGCGATCAGTGTGTGAAATGTGAATGAGTGAATGGATCTCGTTCTTATAATATAAGAAGACGCTCGCCTGGACGCCTGGTAAACAGGAGGGTATGTGTTCAATCCTCCGTCGAGGCGTAGAATCGTCTTCATTATTTAGAGTTTCACAATTCGCGAGTTGTAGCCTACTGTAAAAGAACTCCTTAATCCACCTACCTCAGTGGTTAGCGCGGTGAACTTCGGATCTGGAGGTTGGTGGATCGAGTCCAAGTTAATCGAACTGTAGACCAGAGAATCCAGAGATTGTTTGGAAATTTATAATGACGAGAGATTGGGAGGTTTGGACATTTGTTATAATAATTTCTAGGTATTTGATCTAATTACTTCAGAATATTTCATAGAAATAATAATAGCTTGTCATATGCGTACGATTCCAAGTACAGATTCCGGGCAAAGGATTTTCATGTAAAACAGATGGGAGTTAAGAAGTGAACGTTCGATGTTTCCAAAATGGACTGTCCATTTCCTTTTTATTCTGGATTACATATTTGCTATTTATTTTACAGTTTTATTTTGTTTCGAAGTGTGGTACTTAATTTTCCTTCTTTCCTGTTTTTGTTTCAGATTCAACAAAGAACTCAATAGTTAATGCAATACCAGAACAAATACCCGTTGCAATAATGAAATGAAAGTTGCAATATGAAGAGATCAAATCTGCGAAACATGAAAGAATATATTCAACATTCCCTGTGATAATACACCTGTACCAGAAAATCAAAAGAGCTTAAGTCGAAACTTTTCAATGAACAAATAAAATAAGTACAAAGTTCTTTAGAACTTCTCGCCGTGAATAACAGAAAATTTGAAGTAAACTCTCGAACAAATTGTAAACAAATACGCTCGCCTGGACGCCTGGTAAACAGGAGGGTATGTGTTCAATCCTCCGTCGAGGCGTAGAATCGTCTTCATTATTTAGAGTTTGACAGTTCGCGAGTTGTAGCCTACTGTAAAAGAACTCCTTAATCCACCTACCTCAGTGGTTATCGCGGTGAACTTTGGATCTGGAGGTTGGTGGATCGAGTCCTAGTTAAGTCATAAAATTCAGCGTAGTGCATTAAGCAGGGAACGACATATGTGACAAGCATTTATGCTTAACACAAATTAAAAAAAAAAACTCCTTAATCCTCATTAACCAGTGTAAATAAGCATTTTTACCACCCTGTAGACATAGTTGAGTACTCACATTATAAAAGTTGTCCTATGTTGTCAAGGTGAGCCAAGTCTCAACTATGTTTTACACTTGTGTGCGAAAAAATTGCACTGGTTGGTTGCATTTTCAGTCCTTTATTTTGACATCCTTTTCTGAATTCCCCCTTCAAGGCGCTTTAACAATTTCCATTCTTTCACGGACAGTATTGTAGGTCGTTCGTGCTCGCCGTTTCTGTGTGTTTCTAAAAGATTTCGGAACGTTTATTGGGAACCAACAAGAGCTCAAATGTTTGTCTTCAAGCCACCTGCATCTGTCTCAAATTACCTGATATCCTGATAATATTAGCGAGTTTTTGAAAACAAAATTACCGTTCCGTTAACGGACCTCATTAACGTTATTTGACGAAAAGTCGTTTCTGCACATGCGCAGCAGCGAGTTTTTACGTCAAATTAACGTTTGCGTATATGTGCAGAAGCGAGTTTTCGTCAAATATCATTAAAGAGTTCAGTTAACGGGAAGTTAATTTTGTTTGCAAAAACTCTCAATTTTCCGGCAATTTACAACTGTTCCGAATTTTTCGCTCGTGAGTGTAAGCCCGTTATGTTATCTGGTGACTTGGTGAGGTAACATGTCCTAAACCTGAAAGTTGATAATGGACTGGGTCAGTGCGTGATTTTATATTAATAGCCTTACCATACCATCCAGGTCGGGCTGGAACTTTATCGGTTTGGATTGTTTGGAGGCAATTGAAGTTTCAAGTTTTCAAGTAAAACCGTAGGTATTTTATTCATATTCATCGAGGTACGAGTGTGGTACTCATGGCACTCATATACACATATCTCATGAAATTTTGCTTTTTTTTATATCGAGCTCCATCGGAGCACCTAATGTTTTCAAGGGATTATTAGCCTTACTACCATCCAGGACGGGCTGGAACTTTATGGCACTTGAAGTTTCAAGTAAACCCGTATGGATAGATTATATTAATGGACTGTGCGGAATAGCGGTACAATACGAGTATACGGTACTCATTACTCGTATATACTCGGTACCTCGAAAATATACGTTTATCGATTTCATCGGAGCCCTTCCATCCAACCAGCCAACCACTGCACCTTTTTTTTAACTGCACCTTTTTTTTTGGTCTTATCGTCCCGAAATCGAAGAGAGAAGGGTTTGACAGAGGGAACTTTAACTGCTATGGTCTTATCGTCCCGAAATCGAAGAGAGAAGGAAGACAGGATAGGAGAAAGCCAGCCGTTCCGAGAACGAACATTATCCCATCAGGATAAAATCCGCCCCGGGCGGGAATCAAACCCGCGGTCTAGCGCTTACAAGGCAGACGCGCTACCAACTAAGCTAACTAGGCTGGCAACGCTGTTTCTTTTCTTGTGCAAATTGTGTTCTCTGTCCTTGTCTAGTAACATAAGTAAGTAGGATGCGACCAATCAAGTCCCGGGAATCAGGGACGGAACTCTTTGTCTGTGTCGTAGCATGCCCATCCCTTTACTTGGCTACGTATGGGGAATATTGTGTGGAAAATCTGATGAGGGACTTGCTACGGGATTGTTCGTTGTAGAGGGATATTTTCGAACGTTGGACGTAGAAAGTGAAATTAGTTTGAAATGAGGCTCTGCAAATAAACTTTAGACTCCCTCAGGAGCTCAGGTCCCCGTTCCAGAAAGACACTTTGCATGTCGTACGTTGCTAAAATTACAACTTAATCTTAAAGAAGTAGGTCCTTGTCTTGTCTAGTAACATAAGTAAGTAGGATGCGACCAATCAAGTCCCGGGAATCAGGGACGGAACTCTTTGTCTGTGTCGTAACATGCCCATCCCTTTACTTGGCTATGTATGGGGAATATTGTGTGGAAAATCTGATGAGGGACATGCTACGGGATTGTTTGTTGTAGAGGGAGATTTTCGAACGTTGGACGTAGAAAGTGAAATTAGTTTGAAATGAGGCTCTGCAAATAAACTTTCGACTTCCTCAGGAGTTCAGGTCCCCGTTCCCGAAAGACACTTTGCATTTCGCACGTTGCTAAAATTACAACTTGATCTTAAAGAAGTAACCTTCAGATTTGATGTTCGAGCCGGTATTTTGGAACAAGCCCCTGTTTACACAATCCTAATCTCCACAACTTCTCTTGAATTAAACCTATGAGGGGGCAGTTGTACTTAAGCTGCTCTTGAGTCTGAGTACTTCGGATTTGAGCTTGATTAATGATTGATGAATTGGTTATTTTCCCATTTTCGTTCCCAGACCAAAGAGGAAAGAAAGAAAGAATACTTTAATCTTCTTCCTCGCCTTTTCCCGTGTACAGACGGGGTCGGCGTTTGTCGTCAGCCTTTCAATCAGCCCTAACTTTAGGGTGATTGCTTTGGATTGGTTTTGGTTGCAAGAAGTTTCCAGTAGTTATAAAATCATCCAATGAATAAATCCTTTGATCGTGGTGCAATCTTGAACTTACCATTGGACAGGTGATAGTATATCTCTATCAATTTCTAGTAAATTCCAACAGTGCCTATTTTTATACAACCACCTCTCTTTTATTCTCTACTATCTTGTCATCTCTATCGACCATGCTGTATGTCAAGTATCCTTCTACTACACAATAAATATGCCTGGCAATATTACCCCAGTGGCGTCGGGTCATTGTAATCTTTTAGTTACGTATTGCTCTGAATTGTGGAAGCCAAAGATTGCCAATTGTCTACTAAACGCGGAGAAAGTGTGCTTCCGAATCTATCAGTATATATGTTCTTCCATGGAGATTCAATAATTCAGTTAATTACGCTCGCCTGGACGCCTGGTAAACAGGAGGGTATGTGTTCAATCCTCCGTCGAGGCGTAGAATCGTCTTCATTATTTAGAGTTTGACAATTCGCGAGTTGTAGCCTACTGTAAAAGAACTCCTTAATCCACCTACCTCAGTGGTTAGCGCGGTAGACTTTGGATCTGGAGGTTGGTGGATCCAGTCCAAGTTAAGTCATAAAATTTAGCGTAGTGCATTAAGCAGGGAACGACATTTGTGACAAGCATTTACTTATGCTTAACACAAAAAATTAAAAAAAAAACTCCTTAATCCTCATTAACCAGTGTAAATAAACATTTTTACCACCCTGTAGACATAGTTGAGTACTCACATTATAAAAGTTGTCCTATGTTGTCAAGGTGAGCCAAGTCTCAACTATGTTTTACACTTGTGTGCGAAAAAATCGGAACAGGTTGCATTTCCAGTCCATTATTTTGACATCCTTTTCTGAATTCCCCCTTCAAGGCGCTTTAACAAGTTCTAAAGTTGTCCTATGTTGTCAAGGTGAGCCAAGTCTCAACTATGTTTTACACTTGTGTGCGAAAAAATCGGAACAGGTTGCATTTCCAGACCTTTATTTCGACATCCTTTTCTGAATTACCCCTTCAAGGCGCTTTATCAATTTCCATTCTTTCACGGACAGTAGGTCGTTCGCGCTCGCCGTTTCTGTGTGTTTCTAAAAGATTTCGAAACGTTTATTGGGAACCAACAAGAGCTCAAATGTTTGTCTTCAAGCCACCTGCATCTGTCTCAAATTACCTGATATCCTGATAATATTAGCGAGTTTTTGCAAACAAAATTACCGTTCCGTTAACGGACCCCTTTAACGTTATTTGACGAAAAGTCGTTTCTGCACATGCGCAGCAGCGAGTTTTTACTTCAAATAACGTTTGCGTATGTGCAGAAGCGAGTTTTCGTCAAATATCATTAAAGAGTTCAGTTAACGGGACGCTAATTTTGTTTGCAAAAACTCTCCATTTTCCGGCAATTTACAACTGTTCCGAATTTTTCGCTCGTGAGTGTAAACCCGTTATGTTATCTGGTGACTTGGTGAGGTAACATGTCCTAAACCTGAAAGTTGATAATGGACTGGGTCAGTGCGTGATTTTATATTAATAGCCTTACCATACCATTCAGGTCGGGCTCGAACTTTATCGGTTCATCAACTGAACGAACAAAGTGAGTCCTTGGGCTTAGCCTGAAGGTCATCATAGGCTCGGTGGAAGAACTTCCAGTGTAAAAATCTTTCCTTTAAAGTCACATGGAAACACACCTTAAAAGGATTTCAAGAAGCCCTCCTTGTTTAGCAACATTCTAGGAAAAAAATCCCCAGAAGAGCAAATAATATCAGTAGTACCTACTCAAAGTATGGCCTTTAAAATAAAAAAGCACAACAACACAGATTCAGGGCTGCTCAAATACTCTTACACTCGTATTTATGAACAAGATTGATCGTTCTTAGATCAGTCTCAAGTCAAATTTGACCAATCAAATGCCTTGAGACTATGCTTAGCACGAACTTAAGAGCCAGCATTTTGTTCATAAATATGGGTGTTAAATAAAATCTACAGAGTTGGCACTTTTTCAATGAGAATTTTCGTACCACACTGTATATTACAAAGGATATAAGTATCTCGAGAATTGTGTCTTTTTCTCTCTTCCTCTTCTCTTTATTTTGCTCCTCTTTTTTTTCTTCTTTCTCCTCTTCAAGCAAAATACACACATTGTGCTTGATTTTCCACCTGTTGAGCTAACAGCCTGTTATGTTCCATTTGATTTGTATAGGCTTAACAGGGCTGTTAAGCTAACAGGCTGTTATTGGCAAAAAAGAAGGTTGGTGAAACCCATAAAATGTCTTTTGTTTGTACGTTTTTTCCCTAATAAACAACCTTGGTTATATCGAGATTCTATTGCACCTACTGATTGAAGTTCTACCGTAAAAAGAGAATAATCTAAGGTAGGTTAAGTATGACATAATACCGATAATACGGAATTAATGACCTAACCTCCACAACTTCTCTTGAATTAAACCTATGAGGGGGCAGTTGTACTTAAGCAGGTCTTGAGTCTGAGTACTTCGGATTTGAGCTTGATTAATGACTGATAAATTGGTTATTTTCTCATTTTCATTCCCAGACTAAAGAGGAAATAAAGAATACTTTAATCTTCTTCCTCGCCTTTTTCCTAACCTCCACAACTTCTCTTGAATTAAACCTATGAGGGGGCAGTTGTACTTAAGCAGGTCTTGAGTCTGAGTACTTCGGATTTGAGTTTGAATAATGATTGATGAATTGGCTATTTTCTCATTTTCGTTCTCAGACCAAAGAGAAAAGAAAGAATACTTTAATCTTCTTCCTCGCCTTTTCCCGTGTACAGACGGGGTCGGCGTTTGTCGTCAGCCTCTCAATCAGCCCTAACTAGGGTGATTGCTTTGGATTGGTTTTGGTTGGAAGAAGTTTCCAGTAGTTATAAAATCATCGAATGAATAAATCCTTTGATCGTGGCGTGGTGCAATCTTGAACTTACCATAGGACAGGTGAAATTGATAAATTGATAGATTTTTCCGTGTACAGACGGGGTCGGCGTTTGTCGTCAGCCTCTCAATCAGCCCTAACTAGGGTGATTGCTTTGGATTGGTTTTGGTTGCAAGAAGTTTCCAGTAGTCGAATCATCGAATGAATAAATCCTTTGATGGTGGTGCAATCTTGAACTTACCATAGGACAGGTGATAGTATCTCTATCAATTTCTAGTAAATTCCAACAGTGCCTATTTTTATACAACCACCTCTCTTTTATTCTCTACTATCTTGTCATCTCTATCGACCATGCTGTATGTCAAGTATCCTTCTACTACACGATAAATATGCCTGGCAATATTACCCCAGTGGCGTCGGGTCATTGTAATCTTTTAGTTAAGTATTGCTCTGAATTGTGGAAGCCAAAGATTGCCAATTGTCTACTAAACGCGGAGAAAGTGTGCTTCTGAATCTATCAGTATATCTTCTTCCATGGAGATTCAATAATTCGGTAATTTGTTCATTCGATGCTCATTTTAATTATGCCCCCTTTTTAAACTATGCCTCATTTTAACTTTAACTAATGGTGAGCGATGGGTCACTGAAATTCCTGAATTACTTTAGGACCTCTAGAACACACCGTTTCACATCCATACCTATCCGTAAACGAAGAAATTCGGTTAAAAAAAATTCGCCTGCCAGGGGATTCGAACCCAGGATCTCCGGACTCTCGATCCACTCGTCCGCAGTCTGACCCCACTTCTTCTTTTACTTTGTCTTTTCCCACTCAAGTAGGGTCGACATTTCGTGTTTGTGTTTTCCAAGCTGCTTGGTTCTGGGCGAGGCTACAATCCAAGTTTTTCTCCTTCAAATCTTCTTTGATCTTATCCATGTATTTCATCTGACCCCACAGCACTGGTCAATTCATTCTGAACTTGACTCCGCTCGATTCTTGTAGTCAGTCACAGAGTTAAGTGGTCCCAAGTTAATCCTTTAACTTCGCGGAGTAGATCTTGTTCAATCGTTCGTCAATTTGATTTATTGGATTTTTCCTAGATTTTATTTTGGAAATTTGCTGACAATCCCTAGTAACTCATTAAAAAACGCCTGTGAAAAATACCGTCAGAAATTGCAGTTGTTAACGGGGGTTACGCGAGTTTTTTTGTAGTGAATTTTCTTTATTTTCTTTTAATTTTCAATCAATTTTTTGAGTGGTTTATTTTGTGAGTTTGAGTGATCTAGTGTGTCACTTTTGGTTTGTTATTTATTTATTTTAAGTTTAGAGTTTTATAGGTATTGTTGGAATTAGAACCAAAGTATAACAAAGACAACCATGCACGGATGTACCTACTGTGAATAGGATGCGTTTTTGAGTGTAATACATATAAAATAGTCTAATAGTAAGATTTAATAGTTAATTATTATAAGTGGATATCTAATACTTTCTGTTAGATAAAATTTAAGTCCCCTCCAAACTGCATTTTTTAAAACTATAATTGCAATCAGGAATATGAAATTTTTACTTTAATTTATATTCAGTTTTGCCTCTCCTTGAATAAAAAGGAGATACTTAAGCCTTTGTTCCTAATTGACAGTTTTTACAATTCAATGTACATACCTATGTATTAGACTCTACATATTGTAGAGGTATTTGCACCTTATTTATATACTGTCCGGCAAGACTAAAAAGTCCCATTACCTATGGGGCTTGAATGGTCCTTTGTAACGATCCCTTGCGATTGTAGGTGTTTTCTAGAATTCTCCAAATATGTACTTTCTATGGAAATCAAAAAAACTTGAGCTACCTATTTTGTTCAAAACTTGATTTTCAACCCTTCTTAAACAGAACCGTTCAATTTCAATTACCGGTCTCACTCAGTGGCTAATTGATATCATAAATTAATTTCAATTAAGCAGTGGAAATTTTGTCTGGGTCCTGGTGGTGTTAAAACAAACGAGTTTTTGTGTTTTATTTATTTATTTTTCTTGCTTTTTCTTTTTTCCTCCTCCTTGTTTTCATCTTCTCCTCCTCCTTCTCCTCCTCCTTCTCCTCCTCCTCCTCCTTTTCCTCTTCTTCTTACTACTCTTCGTCCTTTTTCTCTCCTCCTCCTTCTTTTCTTCCTCTTCTCTTTATTTTGCTCCTCTTTTTTTCTTCTTTCTCCTCTTCAAGCAAAATACACACATTGTGCTTAATCCCCCAGAACCGTTCAATTTTAATTACCGGTCTCACTCAGTGGCTAATTGATATCATAAATTAATTTCAATTAAGCAGTGGAAATTTTGTCTGGGCCCTGGTGGTGTTGAAACAAACGAGTTTTTGTGTTTTAATTTTTTTTTCTTGCTTTTTCTTTTTTCCTCCTCCTCCTTTTCTTCTTACTACTCTTCGTCCTTTTTCTCTCTTCCTCTTCTCTTTATTTTGCTCCTCTTTTTTTTCTTCTTTCTCCTCTTCAAGCAAAATACACACATTGTGCTTGATTGCCCACTATATTCTGACACACCCTGAAAGTTATTTTTGCATAGGACATGAAGCCCATAGACATCCTGTATATTAATTGATATTTACAACACACCCTGTATATTAATTGATACTTCTAGCGCTGAGAAGACTTTAGTACCGTGCGAGTGTAGGTTTTGTGAATTACAATCTTCATAATATTTAATATTCCTGTAGTTACTTATTAAAAAAATAAAATGAAACACCCAGCGTTTCCGCCAATGTCATTTTGAAAACCAGAGATCATTCTTCATGTTGAGGCACCCTTATGTCCGGATCCAGTGGTCCACCTTCAGTTATTAAATTTGGGCACAAATTTGTAATTTAATAACCTAATTTAAATAAAAAAAAATTGAACAATTGCTCTGTGTGTCTGTAAACAAAATAACTCGGGAACGGTAAGAGCTAGAGACTTGAAAAAGAGCTAGACTTGAAATTTCGTATGTAGTCCATACTTATTAAAAAAATAAAATGAAACACCCAGCGTTTCCGCCAATGTCATTTTGAAAACCAGAGATCATTCTTCATGTTGAGGCACCCTCATGTCCGGATCCAGTGGTCCACCTTCAGTTATTAAATTTGGGCATAAATTTGTAATCTAATAACCCAATTTAAATCAAAAAATTGAACAATTGCTCCGTGTGTCTGTAAACAAAATAACTCGGGAACGGTAAGAGCTAGAGACTGGAAAAAGAGCTAGACTTGAAACGTAGTCCACAAATGTGACAAGGATGCAACACGAGACTTTTGGCTAAGATCGGTGCAACGGTTGGCAACATTTTTTGCGTCTGTTTGGCGGATTTCGGAATCCGCCAAATAGGATAAGGAAAGTCGTGTGATGTTCAAACTACTTTTTTTCAATATCCTGTTGTAATCCCAGATAACATTTTAGTGTCCCAAGTTTGTAAAAGTTTCATATTTTCCCAATGAAGGTCCATACAAAATTTGGTGCTTTCCTGAATAAATGCAGCTTTTGGCCAAAATTGTGACGTTGGGCCACCCACTATTAGATTGACCTAGTAAAGATATGCTCAGAAGTTAGTCACAAGATTTGACACATATCATTTTGAAAACCAGAGATCATTCTTCATGTTGAGGCACCCTTATGTCCGGATCCAGTGGTCCACCTTCAGTTATTAAATTTGGGCATAAATTTGTAATTTAATAACCCAATTTAAATCAGAAAGTTGAACGATTGCTCCGTGTGTCTGTAAACAAAATAACTCGGGAACGGTAAGAGCTAGAGACTTGAAAAAGAGCTAGACTTGAAACGTAGTCCACAAATGTGACAAGGATGCAACACGAGACTTTTGGCTAAGATCGGTGCAACGGTTGGCAACATTTTTTGCGCCTGTTTGGCGGATTTCGGAATCCGCCAAATAGGATAAGGAAAGTCGTGTGATGTTCAAACTACTTTTTTTTCAATATCCTGTTGTAATCCCAGATAACATTTTAGTGTCCCAAGTTTGAATTAGATTGACCTAGTAAAGATATGCTCAGAAGTTAGTCACAAGATTTGACACATATGTATGTACAACTAAGATCAAGTCCCCAAACAGAGGGCCTCCCTCGAGCACTGAACGATAGAGGTCCCATCCTGAGGGGTCATTAAATTATCATCTCAAATATTTGACGAATTATTGCAGTGTACTTAATATACTGTTGTGTCGATGAGGTCCTAAAGTAATAAAAAAAAAACGATACAAATTTTGTGGAATTTGCGATTCTTAGTTGGCATAGTGGTTGTTGTCGTTGTTGATGGTCTTTAGCCAAGATTACTTGGCCCGTCCCCAACCGTAGTCAACCATCCTGAGGGCCTGTGCTTTTGCAGCATGATAGACCCTTTGTAACTTCCAGCTAGCCACGTTAGTTTGGGTTTCGCTGCTCTGATCCCTATTTGTTAGCTTATGTAGTCTTGGATATAAAGTACATAATGCATATTAATATGTAAATGCTGAATTAATTATTGGACTCTCAGCTTCGGATCAGAGAGAATGATTTGAATCGAGTTTTGTTTTCCAAGTCCTTTCATTGCCGTGCTCATCAGGTATCAGGTAGACCTGACAGGCGGACCTGGTCAGGAGTACCTGTCAGGCCTACCTGATAGTGAGTGGCCGGCCTTAGAGCTTTAAAGCTTCAAAGGCTAAATGGTAATTAACGCTTGAGGCATTAAATATTTTAACCCAATTTGCCTTGAGCAACAGTCAGCAACTTTTTTCCCCCTCTCCTTTTTTTCTCCTTTTTTTTTTTTTTCCTTTTCCTTTTTGTTAAAAAAATGCACTAATGGCCTGCTGCATATTTGCTGATGCTCGAGCATTTTCATTATATATTGTATGTGTATGATGTTTTTGTAAATAAATAAAAAAATAAACAGTCAGCAACAAGTGATGGCCTGAATAGCCGAAAGAAAAGACATATAAAGGATGATGAAACTCTATTCCAAAGTTACACAAATTTAAATAAACATATCTTTTTGTCAAAGCCACTGAAGCAATAAGTAAGTCGAGTCATAGCACGAACTTCTGGGCAAATAAATCTCGTCTAACTTTAGTATCGATTTAAATCGTCTCTTCGCACCATATGGGTATAGGACTCTGAATGCCACTGGATAACTTGGAGCGAATTGTCAATGTCATAACTCATGACTATGCGAGACTACCAGAAGTACCAAATTTATGATAGCGAGCAAAATTTATGACAGCAGCATTAGACCTACCAGATCCCAGACTGCCAGAGGTTCTTGGACTGATACTACTGATCTACATAGGCTAAATAACATACCTACCAGATCCCAGACTGCCAGAGGTTCTTGGACTGATACTACTGATCTACATAGGCTAAATAACATGTAGGTAGGTAGGTAGGTAGGTACCTATGTCAGATTGTGAGATAATCAGGGTTCAAATTATGGAATTTTATTGATTCTCCTTTCCTTTCGTCATGTCTGGCCTGACATTTAAGAGTTGTGAGATAATCAGGGTTCAAATTATGGAATTTTATTGATTCTCCTTTCCTTTCGTCATGTCTGGCCTGACATTTAAGAGTCATGCCTGGCCTGACATTTAAGAGCCATGCCTAGCCTGACATTTAAGAGCCATGCCTGGCCTGACATTTAAGAGTCATGCCTGGCCTGACATTTAAGAGCCATGCCTGGCCTGACATTTAAGAGCCATGCCTGGCCTGACATTTAAGAGTCATGCCTGGCCTGACATTTAAGAGTCATGCCTGGCCTGGACATTTAAGAGTCATGCCTGGCCTGACATTTAAGAGCCATGCCTGGCCTGACATTTAAGAGCCATGCCTGGCCTGACATTTAAGAGCCATGCATGGCCTGACATTTAAGAGTCATGCCTGTCCTTTAAGAGCCTGGCTGTTAATTCCTTGCCCATCCAAGTAGGTATGTACATTTTTGACTTTTGACGCTCCTCACGCACCCTTTCCAGCGAAAGTATTGTTAGTTTGATACAGGTGTAACAACACTGTACATTTGTCAAGGTTCTTAGGAATGGGGTTCGTCTTACCGTCCATTCGACGAACTTCAATGATCCATGGGATACTGGTGTCTTCAATGTGCTATAGCTCTCAAATCATTGAAATAGAGAGCACTCTTTCCGGTGATGAAAACCCCTTCAAAATCTCGAAATGGGTCAGTCTTCTCCTCAGTCCGCTCCGTTTTTTAGCAATTTGACTAAAATTCATTGGATTCCATTTTGTCTAGTGGGCCACACAGAATCTAACAGGTCAGGCGATAAATCCCAACATTCCCAACCCATAAGCCATAACTCTTCTAGGTGCTCCCATAAATAACCGATTCTCCATTCATAAGTTAACGGAGAGGACTTCATTCATAACCAATTGACTGTTTCATAAAGAACCAATTGACAAGGATTTAAAATAATTATGATTATTAAACAACCGATTCCCCGATTCATAAACAACCGATTGGCCTAGCGCTTACAAGGCAGACGCACTACCAACTAAGCTAACTAGGCTGGCTGGAAAAACTGTTAGAAAAGTTGATTAAGTTTTGTCCTAATTGGGACTTTTCCACTGGGTACTTTTTAAGGACCTTTAATCCTTGAGGGTCATCTGGACCCAATATGTCTTCCACATGTAGTAAGGCCCAAAATAGGCAATCGGTACGCTGTCCATTATGCTTGAGAATTACTCGTTCCACTGGGTACTTTTTAAGGACCTTTAATCCTTGAGGGTCATCTGGACCCAATATGTCTTCCACATGTAGTAAGGCCCAAAATAGGAAATCGGTACGCTGTCCATTATGCTTGAGAATTAGAACAATTATTATGGCATAGAAGTAGTCAATTTTATGTACCTACATTGTGTCTTGAGATAATGGATCGAGTTTCAATCTAGTCGATTTCTTTTTTATGGCCATACCTTTTATGGCATAGAAGTCAGTTTTATGTACATTGTGACTTGAGATAATGGATCGAGTTTCAATCTAGTCGATTTCTTTTTTATGGCCATACCTTTTTCTAGAGCAACCTCTGGCCTGAGCGGTCACCACTCGGCCTTGCAGACGAGGGACTCTGAGTTCGATTCTCGATGGAACCGGAAAAGAACCGGAAAAATTTTCCGTTCCTCGTAGATATTGTTTTCTTATCTCGAGAATCGGACTCCTTTTGTGATCTCAACAGTATAAAGGAAAACATGAATAGGTACTGAGTACTTGATCTGTACTTTTACTTTTCATTGACTTTCAGTTTTTAACTTATCAACTGATAATAATTATCATTAACATCAACATTAACATTATGATCATTATTATCAAAGCAGGGGATAATTGTGTTCTGTAAGTGATTAATAATTTTATTGTAATTAAAATAATATTTACATCAGAATTCTGACTTCCTTTCGCTTTTTACGAAAACAACCTGACGTAATTTTGTCATCAAATTGAGTTAATGCCACTTTAAACAAGCAATAATATTTTATTACTCCTGATGAATTGAATATCACTTGTGGCAGGTTCATTTTAAGAATACTTTGCTCCTCTTCCTCCTCCTTCCCTCTAATCATACTCTTCATCCTCCTCCTCTTTCTTCTTCTTTTTCTTCTTCTTCTTTTTTCTTTTTCTTCTTCTCTTCCTCCTCCTTCTTCTCTACTTCAGTATCCTATTTCCTAAGAACTGAGTGAATGCCCCTCCCCCCGAAAATGACAATTCGCAATTTGAAAAATTCTGCCCCGAATTGCTTGCATACCTTCAGTTTGAATTGCACATCCCTATACTCAACATTATCATTAACATCATCATTATCATTATGATCATCATTATCATTAACATCATCATTATCATTATGATCATCATTATCATTAACATCAACATTATCATTCTGATCATTATTATCAAAGCAGGGGATAATTGTGTTCTGTATTTGGAAGTACAAGTGGAGTCATCTGATGTGATGTGTGTGCAGAGAAAATTTCATTGTGCAATATAATTATTGCTATTGTACTGCTCTGTAGCTTTACCTGTTGTTGAGATAATTTGCAATATGTGTATTCTGTTCACAGCATGCGGGGGAGACAAGCTAGGCTACGTTGAACTCAACTCTTTCCTAGAATATTTGAAAGAGTAAGTATTGTGATGTTTTAAAGCCATTTGTACACTATCTGAGTAAGAGTAAGTAAGGCTCTTAAAGACTTATCTATAGAGACCGTCAAATAGGTACTTCACTTTTTTTTGCACAAATGTGGCCCTAAAATATGGCAGTAGGGTTCTAAAGACTCTAAAATATGGCGAAAGAATTATAAAAAGGACTTCTTCGAAGTCAATACTAACTATTCTTGAATTCATAAGGTACATTTATTTAGCAAATAGGTATACAATACAACATCTCCTATTTATTTATTTTTTAATTGTTATTTTTTTCGCATTTGCAAATATTTGCAAATGAAATACGAGCTCATTTTTTTTTGTCGATGGTGGGCATCGAACTCGGGACCTTCTGCACGACAAGCAAGCGCGTTACTACTTCACTAACCGTGTCCCTTGTCTCCCTCAGCCTCTTCTCTACGTGTCACGATGCAGCGTCCAAATTCATGCGGATTGTGTCGCGCTCCGGAGCCTCCCAGGGCCCCGGTAGCCCCTACCTGTCGACCCCGACCCCCGGGGGCCCTTACCTATCGGCCCCTGACCTTATGGGCCTTGTACAGGACGTGGTGGACACACATCCCGGCCTTACCTTCCTGCATCAGGCCACCGAGTTCCATTCCCGCTATGTGCATACTGTGAGTAACCACGAAAAATCGACCTTTTTGAGGAAAAGCTTGCTAAGCAGCCCAGCCCGTTCACACTGCACGGAACGAAATTTTCTTCGTGAGTTTTTCGGCTCTGTGCTTGAAGTCCGGGGTACACTCAGTCTCTTGAAAACAATCAAGTAGCGACCAGTGGCGGCATTATTAGTTTGAAAAGAAAATGTATAGAGTTGATAATTAGTAAAAGAGGCTACTTTACTTACTGTGGAACCCACTAAAACTGTGAAGAGGCTTTCCACTTGATCACTTTTTTAAGGCTTTATGTCAGGATTCTCATGCAGTGAGCGCTTCCACCCAACCAAAATAGACTTTTAAAGACAGATTAGAAAATTCGGTTCAAATGCCATTGGCAAAGAACTTGAAGTAGCTACTTTTTTTTTCTTTTTTTAAGAGGTTTGACAGAGGGAACTGTAACTGCTATGGTCTTCTTGTCCCGAAATCGAAGAGAAAAGGAAGACAGGATACGCTAAGCAGCCCAGCCCGTTCACACTGCACGGAACGAAATTTTCTTCGTGAGTTTTTCGGCTCTGTGCTTGAAGTCCGGGGTACACTCGGCCTCTTGAAAACAATCAAGTAACGACCAGTGGCGGCATTATTAGTTTGAAAAGAGAGTTGATAGAATTAGTAAAAGAGGCTACTTTACTTACTGTGGAACCCACAAAAACTGTGAAGAGGCTTTCCTCTTGATCACTTTTTTAAGGCTTTATGTCAGGATTCTCAAACCAAAATAGACTCTTAAAGACAGATTAGAAAATTCGGTTCAAATGCCATTGGCAAAGAACTTGAAGTAGCTACTGGTTTATTTAACGACCAAACGAAGTTTTATTTTTATTATTATTGTTCACTCATTTCTCGCATTTGTTTTTACTCTTCAGGTGATATCGAGGATATTCTACTGTGTCAATACATCGTGGTCAGGGCGGATTTCACTGGCAGAACTCCGCAGATCCGATCTACTACGGGTGATTTCCGTTCTCGAACATGAAACCGATATCAACCAGGTAAACACTATAATGCAGTATAGTATTGAAAGAAACAAAGGAACTATAATTAGCGGTATTTTATTATCATTTATCAACTTCTGTGGCACTTTCCCCAATTTTCAACTTCAACACCTTGGCTGCCAAACCATGGTATTTATATTTACCCACAGAAACCCATCTCATCTCCCTTAACATGAGAGACAGACTCTTTAATTCTTAGAATTTTCTAATAGCTAAATTTCAGTCAGAGGGACAGAGGCCCTCTTTCAGACAACCATTGAAAATACATAACCGGCCAGTGGCAGCATGTGTGGTCGCGCTATTACGCTTAAAGAGGAATGAGGAGAATTTAGGAAAGGTTCTGGTTAATAAATTAACCTCTTCCTTTGTAATAGATCAGTTGCGCTTACTTGGGTGATGTTTCAAAGCCATAGAGCAGGAAAAATGAGGACTAACGGATTTTTTCTTTTTCTTCTACGGCTTCTAGATACCGAGATAAATCGATTTAAATAATACCGGCAAATCGTGAAGTTTGACGTCTCAGCATACGTTCCCGTAGGCGATGACGTCATAATTCATGACTTCGTTTATTTGTGTGCAAGCGTTTCTGCGCATTTTGACGTGAAGTCTGACGTCACAACTCTTTGAACTTTTTAATTAGAACGGCAATTAAAAATTGAGTTTCCGACCTTTTAAAGTTACTTTTTCCGAGTTTTGACCTCAGATTTGGATTTTTCACAACTTTTTACGTAGGAATCGACATTTTATTAATAATATTTTCCCAATGTCCCAATTGCAACTCCTCCATTTTCATTTCTTCTGAGGTTCTACTGTTCAGGATCCCCATTCACCTTCCCCCTTTCATATCAATGTTTCTCATTTTCAGGTGACCCAATATTTCAGCTACGAGCACTTCTACGTAATCTATTGCAAGTTCTGGGAGTTAGATACAGATCATGATCTGATAATAGATAGCAATGATCTAGCTAGACATAGTGATCATGGTAAGTTTTTGCCCTAATTCATATAGAAAAAAACTTTTTAAACACCCATTTGAAAAAAGAAATAATCATTTGCAAGTTCTGGGAGTTAGATACAGATCATGATCTGATAATAGATAGCAATGATCTAGCTAGACATAGTGATCATGGTAAGTTTTTGCCTTAATTCATATAGAAAAAAAACTTTTTGAACACCCATTTGAAAAAAGAAATAATCATTTAGTTGAATAATAATATAAAAACAGTGCTTATTTATACTGCTCGCATTGGACTGAAATGTCCCTTTACTCCAGCAGTAGGCTACTACTATTATTGTGGTCAAATTCTCAAATTATACATAGTCAACGATTTATTGGCTGCTGGGTTGTCCGAATTTTCTACTCCCTTCTCATCTTGGGATTGGTTTGATAAATCTCATATGAGTTGCACGTACCTATTTTTAATGGCATTTAAGTGATTTAAGTATAAATCTCTAGGACAATAGGTTCCTCTTTTTGCAGGGCATCTACCCATTTTTTGTGCAATTTCTGCGCCGCCTTGAGTGCCCTATTTCTTCTTTCCTATACCTAATACCTAAAATTTCACCAGTTCAGTCCCCAAATTAAATCTCTAGGACAATAGATTCCTCTTTTTGCAGGGCATCTACCTATTTTTTGTCCAATTTCTGCGCCGCCTTGAGTGCCCTATTTCTCCTTTCCTATACCTAATACCTAAAATTTCACCAGTTAAGTCCCCAAATCTACACCACTGACGTTAAAGGTGCCTGATTGTGTTGATTACCAACATAAATTGATCAAACTGGGTACTCTATCAAACGATCTAACGTATCTATTAGGCAGATAATATGTGAGTAAACACGCGTTAAATTATTTCACCTCTATTCGCTGGATTCGGTGTGGAAGTCCTCAGCCTCTCACGATTTGCTTTATAAGGAGAGTCCAAGGAAATTTCAAATATCATTCTTCAAGTCACAGGGGTTTTCAACTAAAGTGACGGGCCACATTAATGCGTCGCTGGATTCGGTGTGGAAGTCCTCAGCCTCTCACGATTTGCTTTATAAGGAGAGTCCAAGGAAATTTCAAATATCATTCTTCAAGTGACAGGGGTTCTCAACTGAAGTGACGGGCCACATTAGTGCCTCCTCCTCCTTTTCTCCTTCCTCCTCCTCCTCCTCCTCCTCCTCCTCCTCCTCCTCTTCCTTCTCCTTCCTCCTCCTTCTTCTCCTTCTCCTCCTTCTTCTTCTCCTCCTTCTCCTCCTCCTCCTTCTCCTCCTCCTTCTCCTTCTCCTCCTTCTTCTCCTTCTTCTCCTTCTCCTCCTTCTCCTTCTCCTTCTCCTTCTCCTCCTCCTCCTTCTCCTTCTCCTCCTCCTTCTCCTCCTTGCCACTTTAAACAAGCAATAATATTTTATTACTCCTGATGAATTGAATATCACTTGTGGCAGGTTCATTTTAAGAATACTTTGCTCCTTTTCCTCCTCCTTCCCTCCCTCATTCTAATCTTCATCCTCCTCCTCTTTCTTCTTCTTCTTTTTCGTCTTCTTCTTCATCTTCTTTTTCGTCTTCTTCTTCATCTTCTTTTTCGTCTTCTTCTTCTTCTTCGTCGTCTTCTTCTTCTCCTTTCTCCTTCTCCTTCTCCTTCTCCTTCTCCTTCTCCTTCTCCTTCTCCTTCTCCTTCTCCTTCTCCTTCTCCTTCTCCTTCTCCTTCTCCTTCTCCTTCTCCTTCTCCTTCTCCTTCTCCTTCTCCTTCTCCTTCTCCTTCTCCTTCTCCTTCTCCTCCTCCTCCTCCTCCTCCTCCTTCTGCTCCGAATTGAAAGGTTTTTATTTTAATACAGGTTAATTTTATTTTTAATACAGGCTTATTTTAATTTTAAAACATTTTAATTCTAATGTAGGCAGAGAGGTAATTAATTGAGAGGTGTAATTAAAAATGATCGTAAAAAAATCAAACGTATGCTGTGTATGTTGAATATTGTTGAATTTAGTTTATGCCAGGGATTTCCAAATTCCAACTTCCATGAGTATGCGGGCCACGACCGGGCACATGCTATATGGCAGGTACTTTGCGGACCACATACACAGGTTAGGAGGCCCTAATCCAGGATTTTCTTCCCATTTTTGGGGTACACCATACTAAAAGAGCATAAAGGAAGCCCAACGGGGCCCATCCAAAAAGCTTCGCGGGCCATACAGATGTGGCCCGTAGGCCGCTAGTTGGAAATCGCTGGACTTTCGAAAATTGTTAGGAAATGTAAACAACTAAACAGACATCAGTGAGCATGTGTCTGCATATTGTTGAATTTAGTTTATGCCAGGGATTTCCAAATTCCAACTTCCATGAGTATGCGGGCCACAACCGGGCACATGCTATATGGCAGGTACTTTGCGGATCACATACACAGGTTAGGAGGCCCTAATCCAGGATTTTCTCCCCATTCTTGGGGTACACCATACTAAAAGAGCATAAATGAAGCCCACGGGGCCCATCCAAAAAGCTTCGCGGGCCATACAGATGTGGCCCGTAGGCCGCTAGTTGTCAATCGCTGGTTTTTATACTTTCGAAAATTGTTAGGAAATGTAAACAACTAAACAGACATCAGTGAGCATGGTGTCTGCTTAGGTTATAAAATTAGATTTGATTGAAGTAAAAAGAGTGAAATTGCACAAATTTCGTGTTAAAGAAATGAATTTCACTGTATAATATTGTTGAATTTAGTTTATGCCAGGGATTTCCAAATTCCAACTTCCATGAGTATGCGGGCCACAACCGGGCACATGCTATATGGCACTTATGGCAGGTACTTTGCGGACCACATAGGTTAGGAGGCCCTAATCCCGGATTTTCTCTCCATTTTTGGGGTACCCCATACTAAAAGAGCATAAATGAAGCCCAACGGGGCCCATCCAAAAAGCTTCGCGGGCCATACAGATGTGGCCCGTAGGCCGCTAGTTGGAAATCGCTGGTTTTTATACTTTCGAAAATTGTTAGGAAATGTAAACAACTAAACAGACATCAGTGAGCATGGGTCTGCTTAGGTTATAAAATTAGATTTGATTGAAGTAAAAATAGTGAAATTGCACAAATTTTGTGCTGAAGAAATGAATTTCACTGTATACATTTTATGCTAATGTTTGTTGGCCAGCACCTGAGAGCTATGTCTAACTGATGAGTTCCAATAAGAACGAAACGCGTCTTAGGCTGCTCTCAGGTGTTGGCTAAAAGGTTATAAAATTAGATTTGATTGAAGTAAAAGCAGTGAAATTGCACAAATTTTGTGCTGAAGAAATGAATTTCACTGTATGAATTTTATGCTAATGTTTGATAATGGCAACTACATAGTATTATGTATGTTTCTAAAAGAGAGGAAGTGGGAGGGTGTTTGTTCAAATTTGGGGGAAGGTAGATTTTCAAAGGAGAATTACTATCTACCAAATCGTATAATATACGAAACTCCTTTTCCAACTGGCTTTCCAGATTAAATAATAATAATAATTTATTATAAAATAATACCAAGAAAGATTTTTTTAGAGTGAATAAAGAAATCCTCACTCAAGGACACTTTTAGTTTTCTATAATTCCTGAAGGTTACGTAGGTACATATATTTCTCCGAATGATAGTAAAACAGGAAGCGGACCAAGTTCTGGAATATGTCAAAAAGTAGTGGAAGAACTCACTAAGGGAGAACCCTGCTGTTTAAAGCCGTAAAAAAGTATCATCAGATAGAAAGACTCTAAGTAAAAGTGGCCGTTATGCTTTGAAAAAGCCTGCTGAACATTTCTCCGAATGATAGTAAAACAGGAAGCGGACCAAGTTCTGGAATATGTCAAAAAGTAGTGGAAGAACTCACTAAGTGAGAACCCTGCTGTTAAAGCCTTAAAAAAAGTACCATCAGATAGAAAGACTAAGTAAAAGTGGCCGTTATGCTTTGAAAAAAAAAGAGGGTTTGATGGAACAAAATGGGTACTAAATGATGGGCTTTGGTACAAATTCGCAGCAAAAGTTGTGGTGCTAACTTCACGCACCTCGTAGGTACATATATTTCTCCGAATGATAGCAAAACAGGAAGCGGACCAAGTTCTGGAATATGTCAAAAAGTAGTGGAAGAACTCACTAGGTGAGAACCCTGCTGTTAAAGCCGTAAAAAAAGTATCATCAGATAGAAAGACTCTAAGTAAAAGTGGCCGTTATGCTTTGAAAAAGAAGAAAAAAAAATCACCTTGAGCATCGAACCCAGGACCGCGGTTAGAATGCGTCTCGATGGTGACCAGTGTCAGCAGCGTCAAGTCCTGGTGCTACGCGTGTCAGGTGCTGATCCTGCAGAACAACAACAATCTCGAGGATGCCAAGACCGGCCCCAAGTTCCCCTACAAGCCGTGGAAAACCCGCCTACCCCGCTCCTACAATAGAGTGAGTTCTGAAGTCTTTGGCCATTGGAGTATTGGACTTTGTTTCTCGGGCGAAGAGGGCACTTTGTAATTAGATTCGTAGAAGCTTAACCCATCTTTTGGGGCTGTTGCCTCTACAGACTCTACACCTAAGCCTCCAAGTGGGCTTTTTGTTTATGGAGTTCAGCTGCCTATATAGATTACGTTAGTATAAGCATTTATGACGTTTATTTTTCGTGAAATATGACTCTTATTTTCATCAAATATGACGTTTATTTTTCAAAAATACCTACACATAACCGAATACCTATACTAAAAGTAGATTAGCCGAGAGTAGGTATTATTTTTGATCAAATTTCAACAGGAAGCAATTAGGTAGGTACTGAAGAATCCAAACAATCCAAGATACTTTGACACGAAACAAAGAGTAAACAAAAGAAGATACCATAACAGCCTGAAATTTCCCTTTTGCTAAAGAAATAGCAAAGGTTGGGTGCGACGGGCATCTACTCGTAGCCAAAACCAAATGTCAGCTCAAAGTAATCACCCGGCCCCAAGTTCCCCTACAAGCCGTGGAAAACCCGCCTACCCCGCTCCTACAATAGAGTGAGTTCTGAAGTCTTTGGCCATTGGAGTAGTGGACTTTGTTTCTCGGGCGAAGAGGGCACTTTATATTATAATTAGATTCGTAGAAGCTTAACCCACCTTTTGGGGCTGTTGCCTCTACAGACTCTAGACCTAAGCCTCCGAGTGAACTTTTTATGTATGGAGTTCAGCTGCCTATATAGATTACGTTACTATAAGCATTCAACTCGTTTTCTTCTAAGGTCTAGAGATTTTAGAGCTAGGAGAAATTAAAAAAAAAAAAACAAGTTTGATACTTTAATGGTCTCAAATGGTATGCTTATGGATATGGACTACAGTAGCTCGCCATTTTAGACCTTTAAAGTTGGTATTTCAAAATTACCCCCAACCCTATTATTCTTTTTTCTGAGTTCTCATATTGTTCCGTTCTTCATCTAACGAGTTCTTCACTCTCTTCTGTTCACAGACCTACGCCAAAGACGGCTGCTCTCCGTACGGGGCGGACCGAAATGGCGGCCCGCCACCCCACACCACCCTCCAGCGACACACCAAAGCCAATCGCAACCAGCTGATCCCTCGCTTTCACTATCCGTTCGGGAAACCCTGCAGTCAAACCGACCTGGACAAGATACTGGAACAAGTGAGAAGTGTGTTCCTAGGACTGAACAAACAACAGGCCACCAAACAAGACTTTGGGGCCGTTACCAAGGTAAATAAATTCCGGGCTTCGAAACAAACAAACAAACCTTCTTTTTTTAGAGCCTAGGACTGAACAAACAACAGGCCACCAAACAAGACTTTGGGGCCGTTACCAAGGTAAATAAATTCCGGGCTTCGAAACAAACAAACCTTCTTTTTTTTTAGAGGTTTGACTGTTTGACAGAGGGAAATGCTAGAGGGACAGAGGCTATGCTAAGATCGTATCGTGCCGAAATTGAAGAGAGAAAGAAGACAGGATTTTAGGAAGCTAGCCGTTCCGAGAACGAACATTATCCTTCAGGATCCGCCCCAGGCGAAAATCGAACCGCGACCTAGCGCTTACAAGGCAGACGCACTACCAACCAAGCTAACTAAGCTAGCTGCGAAAGCTTTGCTCAATCATACATTTTCTTTTTCCTTACCTATAATACTCGTAAGAACCTAACGTACCTGATTGGCTAGGCTAAGATCGTATCGTGCCGAAATTGAAGAGAGAAAGAAGACAGGATTTTAGGAAGCTAGCCGTTCCGAGAACGAACATTATCCTTCATGATCCGCCCCAGGCGAAAATCGAATCGCGACCTAGCGCTTACAAAGCAGACGCACTACCAACCAAGCTAACTAGGCTAAGCTTTGTTCAAACATACATTTTCTTTTTCCTTACCTATAATACTCGTAAGAACCTAACGTACCTGATTGGCTAGTTTTATTTATTTTATTATTTACCTACTTATTACCTCTTTGTTTAATTTCAGGCGTGTGATCTACCTCTCTATTGGAAAGCTCCCCTGTTCACAGCATGCGGGGGAGACAAGCTAGGCTACGTTGAACTCAACTCTTTCCTAGAATATTTGAAAGAGTAAGTATTGTGATGTTCTAAAGCCATTTGTACACTATCTGAGTAAGAATAAGTAAGGCGGCTTATCAATAGAGACCGTCAAATACTTCACTTTTTTTAGCACAAATGTGGCCCTGAAATATGGCAGTAGGGTTCTAAAGACTCTAAAATATGGCGAAAGAATTATAAAAAGGACTTCTTCGAAGTCAATACTGACAAGCTAGGCTACGTTGAACTCAACTCTTTCCTAGAATATTTGAAAGAGTAAGTATTGTGATGTTCTAAAGCCATTTGTACACTATCAGAGTAAGAGTAAGTAAGGCTCTTAAAGGCTTATCAATAGAGACCGTCAAATACTTCACTTTTTTTTGCACAAATGTGGCCCTAAAATATGGCAGTAGGGTTCTAAAAGACTCTAAAATATGGCGAAAGAATTATAAAAAGGACTTCTTCGAAGTCAATACTGACTATTTTTGAATTCATAAGGTACATTTATTTAGCAAATAGGTATACAATACAACATCTCCAATTTATTTATTTTTAAATTGTTATTTTTTCGCATTTGCAAATATTTGCAATCGAAATACGAGCTTTTTTTTTGTCGATGGTGGGCATCGAACTCGGGACCTTCTGCACGACAAGCAAGCGCGTTACTACTTCACTAACCGTGTCCCTTGTCTCCCTCAGCCTCTTCTCTACGTGTCACGATGCAGCGTCCAAATTCATGCGGATTGTGTCGCGCTCCGGAGCCTCCCAGGGCCCCGGTAGCCCCTACCTGTCGACCCCGACCCCCGGGGGCCCTTACCTATCGGCCCCTGACCTTATGGGCCTTGTACAGGACGTGGTGGACACACATCCCGGCCTTACCTTCCTGCATCAGGCCACCGAGTTCCATTCCCGCTATGTGCATACTGTGAGTAACCACGAAAAATCGACCTTTTTGAGGAATAGCCTGCTAAGCAGCCAAACTTTTCCAACTGGCTTTCCAGATTAAATAATAATAATAATTTATTATAAAATAATACCAAGAAAGATTTTTTTAGAGTGAATAAAGAAATCCTCACTCAAGGACACTTTTAGTTTTCTATAATTCCTGAAGGTTACGTAGGTACATATATTTCTCCGAATGATAGTAAAACAGGAAGCGGACCAAGTTCTGGAATATGTCAAAAAGTAGTGGAAGAACTCACTAAGGGAGAACCCTGCTGTTTAAAGCCGTAAAAAAGTATCATCAGATAGAAAGACTCTAAGTAAAAGTGGCCGTTATGCTTTGAAAAAGAAGAAAAAAAAAATCACCGTGAGCATCGAACCCAGGACCGCGGTTAGAATGCGTCTCGATGGTGACCAGTGTCAGCAGCGTCAAGTCCTGGTGCTACGCGTGTCAGGTGCTGATCCTGCAGAACAACAACAATCTCGAGGATGCCAAGACCGGCCCCAAGTTCCCCTACAAGCCGTGGAAAACCCGCCTACCCCGCTCCTACAATAGAGTGAGTTCTGAAGTCTTTGGCCATTGGAGTATTGGACTTTGTTTCTCGGGCGAAGAGGGCACTTTGTAATTAGATTCGTAGAAGCTTAACCCATCTTTTGGGGCTGTTGCCTCTACAGACTCTACACCTAAGCCTCCAAGTGGGCTTTTTGTTTATGGAGTTCAGCTGCCTATATAGATTACGTTAGTATAAGCATTCATCTGGCTTCTAAGGTCTAGAGATTTTAGAGCTAGGAGAAATTAAAAAAAAAAAAACAAGTTTGATACTTTAATGGTCTCAAATGGTATGCTTATGGATATGGACTACAGTAGCTCGCCATTTTAGACCTTTAAAGTTGGTATTTCAAAATTACCCCCAACCCTATTATTCTTTTTTCTGAGTTCTCATATTGTTCCGTTCTTCATCTAACGAGTTCTTCACTCTCTTCTGTTCACAGACCTACGCCAAAGACGGCTGCTCTCCGTACGGGGCGGACCGAAATGGCGGCCCGCCACCCCACACCACCCTCCAGCGACACACCAAAGCCAATCGCAACCAGCTGATCCCTCGCTTTCACTATCCGTTCGGGAAACCCTGCAGTCAAACCGACCTGGACAAGATACTGGAACAAGTGAGAAGTGTGTTCCTAGGACTGAACAAACAACAGGCCACCAAACAAGACTTTGGGGCCGTTACCAAGGTAAATAAATTCCGGGCTTCGAAACAAACAAACAAAGCTTCTTTTTTTGGAGGTTTGACAGAGGGCAATGCTAAGATCGTATCGTGCCGAAATTGAAGAGAGAAAGAAGACAGGATATTAGGAAGCTAGCCGTTTCGAGAACGAACATTATCCTTCAGGATCCACCCCAGGCGAAAATCGAATCGCGACCTAGCGCTTACAAAGCAGACGCACTACCAACCAAGCTAACTAGGCCAGCTGCGAAAGCTTTGCTCAAACATATATTTTCTTTTTCCTTACCTATAATACTCGTAAGAACCTAACCTGATTGGCTAGTTTTTTTTTTTATTTTATTATTTACCTACTTAAGGCCCCGCAACAGCCAGTCACGGAATCAATCATTTGCATGATACAAATTTCTTGACCCCGCCGGGAATTGAACCCGGGTCTCCCGCGTACAAGGCGAGCGCAGTGACCACTACGCCATGGGAGCTGACTAAAAATAATAATAATAATAGAAAGTAAAAAAAATAGTGGTCTAGCGGGGGGACATTAAAAAGGGAGTAGACCAGTTTAGTCTGGTCTGACTGGGAGACTTAAAACACAGGGAGGATAACAGCCTGAAGTTTCCCTTTTGCTAAAGAAATAGCAAAGGTTGGGTGCGACGGGCATCTACTCGTAGCCAAAACCAAATGTTAGCTCAAAGTAATCACCCTAGGGCTGATTGAGAGGCTGACGAAAAACACCGACCCCCTCTGTACACGGGAAAAGGCGAAGAAAAACAGGCGTATGGACAAGAGCTTGATGATTAATTGCTAGGATTATACTGAAAAGTCTCTTTGTTGGATATAGGGCTGATTGAGAGGCTGACGAAAAACACCGACCCCGTTTGTACACGGGAAAAGGCGAAGAAAAAGAGGCGTATGGATAAGAGCTTGATGATTAATTGCTAGGATTAGACTGAAAAGTCTCTTTGTTGGATAGGTTGATTAAGTGATTGATTTTCCTTCCTTCACAGGTGTATGGATCTAGATGGTTAATTGCTAGGATTAGACTGAAAAGTCTCTTTGTTGGATAGGTTGATTAAGTGATTGATTTTCCTTCCTTCACAGGTGTATGGATCTGGATGGAGACGGCTACCTATCTATGTATGAATTGGAATATTTCTACGATGAACAACTACAGAGAATGGATGCCATTGGCATAGAATGTCTACCGTTTGAAGACTGTCTGTGTCAGGTAATATCTATGTATGAATTGGAATATTTCTACGATGAACAACTACAGAGAATGGATGCTATCGGCATAGAATGTCTACCGTTTGAAGACTGCTTGTGTCAGGTAAGTGGTCTTATGCACAGGAGGTAGTGGGTTGTGGGTTCGATGCTTAGACGACATTTGGCAGCCTTTTCTGTTTATTTCGTAGTGAAAAAAATGTCTACTACTAAAAGCTTGTATGTCATATGGTCTTTGTCGTAACATGCCCATCCCGCAGTTATGTTCCTGATCAGATGGGAGAGAATAGGCACAATATTCCCATATTACCTCCTATTTAATTGCTGGGTATCTATGTATGAATTGGAATATTTCTACGATGAACAACTACAGAGAATGGATGCTATCGGCATAGAATGTCTACCGTTTGAAGACTGTTTGTGTCAGGTAAGTGGTCTTATGAACAGGAGTTAGGGGGTTCGATGCCTAGCCGACATTTGGCAGCCTTTTCTTTTATTTCGTAGTGAAAAAAAAACGTCTTCTACTAAAGATTCGTGTGGTCTTCTTTGTCCTAACATGCCCATCCCGTAGTACTTTATATGATATGACAGGCTCGGGAAAAAAAGTTCAGATTTTGAACATTTTGAACGATCCCTTATTGTATATATTTTTTTTTTTTTTTTTTTTTTTTTTTTTTTTTGTCGATGGAGAACATTGAACCCAAAATATCCTGTCGTCCCGAAATCGAAGAGAGAAACTTAACATATCCTTTAGGGCTATTTGCAATAAATGGGAAGAGAGAAGGAAGACATACCAGGAGAAAGCCAGCCGTTCCGAGAACGACCCTTATCTGTTGCGTATAAAACCCGCCCCCGGTGGGAATGGAATCCGCGACCTAGCGCTTACAAGGCAGACGCGCTACCAACCAAGCTAACTAGGCTGGCAAATAAGGATTATTTATTTATACATATATTTTAAAGCGCCTAACCGGAAAAAATGAAATAAAAATAAACCCTTCCAAGTTTTCTTTTGCTGGAAGGGCACGTCAAACAGAAGCTGCATTCCCATATATTGATTTTAATTTTCTATTACAGATGCTGGATATGATTAAGCCAGAGGTTCCCGGCAAGATTTCTCTTACTCTTTTACCTTAGGTACTTTAAAGGCCCCGTGTCTTTTACGTTAGGTACTAAAGAGGCCCTGTGTCTTTAACCATAGGTACTATTTACTGGTTTTCATGAAATTTCAAATACTCATATCCTAACTGAGGTCGAAGAAGTGTCATTTTCCACATAACTTCTACCTTTGGACCTCGAATATTTTCACTGTAGCGCGTAGCAAGAAGTCAATTTTTGTACCCTTCGTCTTCTCTTAAAAGATTTCTCTGCAGGATCTGAAGCGATGCAAAATGACACGGATATTCTTCGATACGTTCTTCAACCTGGAGAAATATTTAGATCATGAGCAGAGAGATCCATTTGCCTCGCAACGAGATGATGATAGTGAGGTGAGTAGGGTCCTGGGTTCGATCCTCTGTGGTTGGAAAAAATCTCAAACAGGACTTCGGGAAATAGGCAGACAACTTTTGGAGTTCTAACTGCGAAGGTAAAGGGACTTTTCAGGCTCATTCTAGTAGTATAAACTTTTCTGTCTCATTCTGGTATATTCTATTTTATTCTAATGTATCTATGGTCTATGCAAATGCTCCTTTAATAGACGACTTGACAATTTATACGGAAAATCAGGCAACATCGGGGTGTTCTTAATTCTCAGGTCTATGACTCCCCGATACAATGATCATTGCTCTGGCTAGGAGACCTTACACAGGGAGCAAACTAATGTCTTGCTGTGGGACTATAAATAGGGATCAGAGCAGCCAAACCC
This sequence comes from Diaphorina citri, assembly GCF_000475195.1. Classification (NCBI taxonomy): domain Eukaryota; kingdom Metazoa; phylum Arthropoda; class Insecta; order Hemiptera; family Psyllidae; genus Diaphorina; species Diaphorina citri. The sequence goes on along the minus strand of NW_007377531.1, from coordinate 301,837 downwards.
TAACCAGCCTGGCTAGCTGGAGGTTACAAAGGATTTATCATGCTTTGATGTTCAAAGGAAAAGAACAGGTCCTCATGATGGTTGACTGCAGTTTGTAATGGGCCAAGTAATTTTGCCTAGAGACCATCAACCCCCCCTCGGTGCAGAAACAGTCTTCTTCGCTTTCTTTCCGTGTACAGACCGGGTCAGCGTTTTTCGTCAGCCTCTTAATCAGCCCTAACTACCCCAGATTGCTTTGGACTGACATTTGATTTTGGCTCCAAATTTACAAGTGGATGTCCTTTGCTATCTCAGCTACAACAACATAATAAATACTATTCATAAAATCCATGTTCTGTTTTCCCAGATGAGTGATTGGGACCGGTTTGCATCGGAAGAGTACGATATGCTGGTTGTAGAAGAAGGTGGTAATGATAACCAGGACGATATGATGTAAGTTAAAGTTCCTAACATATTTCCAATAACGTAATAACTTACTAAATTTTCCAACTGTCATGAGTATGAGTATAGGTATGTACCTAATCCATTTCCATATAAAGAGCAAGTAATATAGGTACTTCCTTTAGGTCTCAATAATTGTTTGGGATAATTACTATCCCAACGAGGCTGTTATAACTGTTATAAGTTAAGCTTTTCTGGAGCGTCATGTTAGAAATATGGCGCAGTGGATACGTCGATTAGGCTTGAAATTTCAAGAGTTTTTGTAATATTCATCCAATATTTCATTTAAAAAAAATTAACTTCAAGAGTTGTTCTGTTCGAAATTAAACTTTTTCTATGAGACCCCCTTGGATAAAATCTTTCAATCATGAACGTATAATAAGTTTAGATATATCGCACTCTCAGAATTATATGGTGATACCTATGTCTAAAACACCAACTTTTGAGAAATAGCCAGACAGTATAAGATAGAGTTCCATATAAAGAGCAAGTAATATAGGTACTTCCTTTAGGTCTCAATAATTGTTTGGGATAATTACTATCCCAACGAGGCTGTTATAAGTTAAGCTTTTCTGGAGCGTCATGTTGGAAATATGGCGCAGTGGATACGTCGATTAGGCTTGAAATTTCAAGAGTTTTTGTAATATTCATCCAATATTTCATTTAAAAAAATCAACTTCAAGAGTTGTTCTATTTGAAACTAAACTTTTTCTTCGAGACCCCCTTGGATAAAATCTTTCAATCGTGAACGTATAATAAGTTTAGATATATCGCACTCTCAGAATTATATGGTGATACCTATGTCTAAAACACCAACTTTTTGAGAAATAGCGAGACAGTTTAAGATAGAGATATATGAAATAGCTAGACGGTATAAGATCACTATTGCGATCTCGGGAACGGTAGGTCGTAGAGATATAATTCCTAGACCAATCGAAAGATCTAATTCTGCTTAACAAGATAAGGTAATAAAACAAAAATCGAGTTTTTCGACATAATATCACCATAATTGTAATTCTGAGGGTGCGATATGTTTTTAGTCCTTGAGCCCGTCTGTTTGTCAGGTAGATTGAAACGTGAATGTCCGACTCTTCCGGGTACAGTATAAACAGGGCAATATGAACAAAGTACCTAGTTACATATTCTATTGTGTTCTCTTCCGTTTTCCTTGCAGAGAGCTCAGTGACAGTTAGTGTAGATTAGAAACAGCTGGGGTGGTAAGTGAAAATGAGCATTTGAATCCAGTCTGTTTATTTTTGCAAGCCTACCCACCCTCCAAAAACCCTTGCTTCTTATTTTGTTTTTATAGAATTTGCATGTGTACCCGTTGAATTACGAAAGAAGTGAATGAATAAATTCTACATGAATTTTTCATCTAATTTCACACTTAGAGCAGTAATTTTCAGACCAAAAACTAGTTCAACTGATAAACTACCTTTTCATGGTTCTCAAATAGTAAGTGGAAAAATCGGGATTTGTTTAGAATGCCAATTATGTCTAATCTAGCCTAGTTAGCTTGGAGGGTGTCGCGTCTGCCTTATAAGCTCTAGGTTGCGGGTTTGATTCCCGTCTGGGGCGTATTTTATCCTGAACAGATAAAGTTTTTTCTGGGAACGGTTGGCTTTCTCCTATCCTGTTTTCCTTCTCTCTTCACTTTCGAGATTTGAATGTGACTTACTTAAAAAAGGAAAAGGAGAGTAATACTTGTGTTTAAGCTGATTTGAAGTCCTAATTTTCTGTTTCTTTCGTAATTCAGAATCGTTCATTATTATTTTTGAGTCCCACTTGAAGACCCCGTCGCTTCTGTTGTGTTGTTTTCCTCATTTTGTACAAAATAAACTCCCCTTGTCCCCCATTCTGTTTTGTTATGCAATTTTTGTCTCATACCCCCCTTATTTTGCCTTTTGTTTTAGTCTCGTCACAAGCCCGCTTTAGAATGCTGTTTTTTTTTTCAGCCTTTTACCTTTCGAAGCAAATATCAGTATTTCCCCCACCTTTTTGGAGGAAAGTTAATTTTTCATATCTTATTTTATGTTTATTTTATTTTATTTATTTAAAGAATAAATTCAATGCATACTTTAATTTTCATTATTTTCGCTTGTAACTTGTAATGATTCAAGTTTGAGTTTATTTGAGTGCGTCCTCTAATGGTCTAATGCTTCGTGTGTTCCAACTTGTGAATGCTCCTAGCATACTATAAGTATAGCCAATTTTTACTTTCTCTTGTAATGATTCAAGTTTGAGTTTATTTGAGTGCGTCCTCTAATGCTTCGTGTGTTCCAACTTGTGAATGCTCCTAGCATACTATAAGCATATAGAATTTTTACTTTCTCTTACTACAGTATAGCGAGCTATACTAGTAATGAAAGTATTGCAATCGGTCCAAATTTTCAAAATCGGGAAATGGTTGGAAATATCCGTTTCGGGATCCCCTGATGTCAAAAAAGTGGTTTTTAGCCCATGGTCTGTACGTACGTCACGTACAGACCGCAGGCGGTCGATTTTTGTTCAATGTTCAATTTTTAGACAGTTTAAAATGATCCCTTATTACACCCGAAAATCGGACGCCATATAGGCGGCTTGGGACTTGGAAAAATTTTCACTTTTTTTTTCAAATACATACCTACGTATTCCGCAAATGTAATAGAAAGTCGTGTGATGTTCACACCAGATTTTTGTACTTTGTCTTTGTAGTCCAGCTTAAAAAACCTTTGTTATGTAATAGAAAGTCGTGTGATGTTCACACCAGATTTTTGTACTTTGTCTTTGTAGTCCAGCTTAAAAAACCTTTGTTATTCAAAAATCTTATACAATATCCCATTGTCATTCAATGTACAAAAGTGTATAGAATCTATTCTATTCTTACAGAAGAAACAAGGTATATTCTATTCTACAGGGTATATTCTATTCTATTCTTCCCGTTTGTTCCCAGGTACATGGATCAGGAGCCAGACCTGCTCTCTCCCAACCTTGATCAAATCCTCTACTGGAATCGTCAGCAAACCTCACACATCAAGTCCGCCCCTGGTATCAACGGTATAGAATATGAGGGAGGTATGGCGGGAGGGTCTCTATCCAGTGATGACAGTGGGGATTATGCTGATTCCGATGATGATTGCTCCCTCTAGCTAAATTCCTAGCTGAGTTTCTCTCCCTCTAGCTGAATTCCCAGCCCTGGTATCAATGGTATAGGGGAATATGAGGGAGGTATGGGGAGAGGATCTCTAATCTCTATCCAGTGATGATAGTGGTGATTATGCTGATTCCGATGATGATTGCTCCCTCTAGCTGAATTTCTCTCCCTCTACCGGAATTCCCGGCAGATATCATCTCGATTCAGCAGAATTTCTATCTGAAATTCTCTCCCTCTTGTGGAATTCCTAGGATTTCTTCGTCAGCGGAATTTCTGCCGAGTAGAAATTTAGAAATGAATGCTGAATATTCCTGGTAGGCATCTATTTTCTGGCAGCATTTTCTTCAGGTCAAGGACCGGGAAAAGCTAGATGGTCACCCGTCAGGATACCAATCACGCGCGATGTTGTTTAACTTCAGTGATCCAGGGAACTGGTGCATTGTGCTTTTGTCGCTGGCTAAGGTAGAAAAAAATAAAATTTATCCCTTTTTTTGTGAAGAAGAACTTCGAACAGTATTCTACATTTTTGCTTTGCGAAACAAGATAATTGATTTTTTTTTTTTTTTTAGGTTTTCCATCCTATTTCTTTTCTAAGCTCTCTCTCTCTCACTTTGTCTCTAACTTTCTATGACTAATTTAATTCTAGAGTAGAATTTTGTTCCAGTCTTCTTTTTTTCTCTTCTTCTTGAAGAAAAAAGCCAAATTTCCTCCCTTCAACCTGAAAAAAGGCCTACTTTTTAGGATAAAATGAACCAATATTTAGTCCATATTTTCAATTCGTCCGGCAGCTATTTTCTCATTGCCTGTGTCGTAGCATATCCATAAGATGTCTTAATAGTCTCATAGTATGTCTAACATCACGGGATTATGCAGGAGGCTCCCAGTTTCTGCTATAAAGGCTAAGTGGGGGCCCAGTGTAAAATTTTTACCTTAGGTACTACAAAGGCCCCTTGTCTTTTACCTTAGTTACTCTTTTACCTTAGGTACTTTAAAGGCCCCGTGTCTTTTACGTTAGGTACTAAAGAGGCCCTGTGTCTTTAACCATAGGTACTATTAACTGGTTTTCATGAAATTTCAAATACTCATATCCTAACTGAGGTCAAAGAAGTGTCATTTCCCACATAACCTCTACCTTTGGACCTCAAATATTTTCATCCTACTTTTTAGGATAAAATGAACCAATATTTAGTCCATATTTTCAATTCGTCCGGCAGCTATTTTCTCATTGCCTGTGTCGTAGCATGTCCATAAGACATCTTAATACTCTCATAGTATGTCTAACATCACGGGATTATGCAGGAGGCTCCCAGTTTCTGCTATAAAGGCTAAGTGGGGGCTCAGTGTAAAATTTTTACCTTAGGTACTACAACAGCCCCTTGTCTTTTACCTTAGGTACTTTAAAGGCCCCGTGTCTTTTACGTTAGGTACTAAAGAGACCCTGTGTCTTCAACCATAGGTACTATTTACTGGTTTTCATGAAATTTCAAATACTCATATCCTAACTGAGGTCGAAGAAGTGTCATTTTCCACATAACTTCTATTTTCCACATAACTTGGACCTCGAATATTTTCACTGTAGCGCGTAGCAAGAAGTCAATTTTTGTACCCTTCGTCTTCTCTTAAGTTGTTAAATCTTTTGTATTATATTATAGTCTTTGAATGAATTTTTTGTTACAAATTGTTGTGTGTGTGCAAGTAAGATTTTCTCGTAAGTATTGTGTAAGTATAATGAATTTATAATTAAAATTAGTTTAAGAAGAAAAGTAAATCAAAGATAAATAGATTGTAACCTTTATTAAGATTTTTTGGTCTGTGATGGTTGAGGATGAAAACTCTTACTTGCTGAGGGACAGGAAATCTTGCTGAGACTGAAAAGTTCCTTTGATTTTCGTCTTAGCCCTTTTTTTCTATTTTAATAGGGTCGGCGTTTCTATGCCCCTATAATTTTCTTCTTAGCCATTTCCCCCCATTTATATAGGGTGGGCCTTTCTTGTCAGTTCCTTCCAGGCTGCCCTATTGTGTACCTCAAGTCTCATGTCCTGATAAATTCTTCTAATTCTCATTCAAGTCTTCAAGAAGTTCCTTTAACAAGGATCTTCAATGGCTATCCTTATTGTTAAAGGACTAAAAAGAACTCCTATTAGGTATCTGAATAGGTATTAAGAGTCTAACTCGGTGGGTGTGCAAGTAAGATTTTCTCGTAAGTATTGTGTAAGTATAATGAATTTATAATTAAAATTAGTTTAAGAAGAAAAGTAAATCAAAGAAAAATAGATTGTAACCTTTATTAAGATTTTTTGGTGTGTGATGTCTGAGGATGAAAGTTCTCATCTGCTGAAAGCTGGTGGACAGAAAATCGTGCTAAGACTGAAAAGTCCCTTTAATCTTCTTCTTCTTCTTCTTCTTCTTCTTCTTCTTCCTAACCTTTTTTTTCGTATTTAAATAGGGTCGGCCTTTCTTGCCAGTCCCTTCCAGGCAGTCCTATAGTGTGTCTCATGTCCTGATAAATATTCTCACTCAAGTCTTCGTTCAAGAATTCCCTTTAATAAGGATCTTCAATAGCCATCCTTGTTAATGGACTGTAAAGAACCTTTAAAGTAGGTATGTATATGAAGTATCTGAATAAAAATTAAGAGTCTGACTTAAGATTTTTTGGTGTGTGATGTCTGAGGATGAAAGTTCTCATCTGCTGAAAGCTGGTGGACAGAAAATCGTGCTAAGACTGAAAAGTACCTTTAATCTTCTTCTTCTTCCTAACCCTTTTTTTTCGTATTTAAATAGGGTCGGCCTTTCTTGTCAGTCCCTTCCAGGCAGTCCTATAGTGTGTCTCATGTCCTGATAAATTATTCTCACTCAAGTCTTCGTTCAAGAAGTCCCTTTAATAAGGATCTTCAATAGCCATCCTTGTTAATGAACTGTAAAGAACCTTTAAAGTAGGTATGTATATGAAGTATCTGAATAAAAATTAAGAGTCTGACACGGTGGCGTAGTGGTCAGAACGCTCGCCTGGTAAATGGGAGGACGTGGGTTCGATCCCAGCCGAGAGATAAAATTTTATCCTCACTGATAAATAATTTGACTTTTTTTTCTGCCCTCTTTTTTGAAAATTTAACCACATAGTTTTTTCCTTCTTTTTCTTTTATTAAAGATTTTCATCCTCAGGCATCACCGAAATGTTTTATAGTATTGTTTGAAATAATTGATCTGCATTATTTTACTGCTATTAATATTCGTTTACTCCTGTTACTATATTTTTTTCTTTCATTAATATGTATTCCTAATGTATCAGTATTTTCTTTTACCTTCAGGCATCACCGAAATGTTTTATAGTATTGTTTGAAATAATTGATCTGCATTATTTTACTGCTATTAATATTCGTTTACTCCTGTTATTATATTTTTTTCTTTCATTAATATGTATTCCTAATGTATCAGTATTTTACCTTTTTTTACCACGTTTAATTTTCATCTTTCTTCCCTCCCTCTTCTTTTGGTTAATTCGTTTTGTACTATTTTCTTCCTTTAGATTTATTCCATTTTCGTCAGTAAATGAAGAATATTAATCACAGAAGATTATTTGCTGGCTTTAATCTTCGTCAAAAGCTTACTTGCTGGTTTTAATCTTCCACAGAAAATTACTTGCTGACTTTAATCTTCCACAGAAGATTACTTGCTGACTTTAATCTTCCACAGAAGATTAATTATCTTTCAGAGAAGATCACTTATCTTCCACTGAAGATTACTTGCTGCTTGCTGGTTTTATTCTTCCATAGAAGATTACTTGTTGGCTTTAATATTCAATAGAAGATTACTTATCTTTCAGAGAAGATTACTTATTTTTCAGAGAAGATTACTTGCTGGCTTTAATCTTCCACATAACTAGCTGAGGCAGACGCTCGTACTGCAGCCTCTGTCGTATATCTGACATGGGAATAAGTTCACATACCCACCCGTAAGATGAGGAGGTGATTTTATTGACGAAATGTTCGTAGCATGGTGCCACGGTGTTGAGATCTGTCAGGGTGAACACGTACCTGAAATGAAAAATTTGGACCGATTGCATTACGTTCTCATTTGTTTAAGTTCTTGTTCCTTATACATATTGGCAACATACATATACATATACAACATATTAGTAAAAATGCAATACTTTCTCATTACCTTGTTTAGGTTACCTATATACATATTGGTAACATAGTAAAAAGAGGGATATTTTGGATTTCCCGGTGTTGAATAGGCCGCAAGTTCGATTACCGCCCGGGGTGGATTTTATCCTGATGGATAGTGTTCGTTCTCGAAACGGCTGGCTTTCTCCTATCCTGTCTTCCTTCTTTATTCGATTTCGGGACGATAAGTCCTAAGCAGTTACAGATCCCTCTATCAAACCTCTGGAAAAAATTAATAAAAATATAATCAAAACGAGCTCACCTCTTTTCCAGAGCTATGTACGCTGTTTTCCTAGGTGGAATACTGAGAATATATTCTAGAGTGGAGACGAAAGCATCTGTCAGGTCATCATCATATACCACTGTGAAACAACAAGACAAATAATATCAAATTAGAATGGTACTTATAAAATCAAATCATGAATCTTTGTGGTAAAGCAAAGAGCTTTTTCACAACTTTTGTAGGTATCACAGCATTTACTAAGTGCCTCCTTTCTCATTCACTATTTTCATCTACTCGTATCATCAATTTACACTGGTAATGCCGCCACTGGTCGCTACTCGATTAAAGTAGCTACTCAATTGTCCTCACGAGGCTGAGCGCACTCCGAGCACAGAGCCGAAAAACTTCGACCCCGCCAGGAATCGAACCCGGGACCACCGGCGTGCAAGCCTAGTGTGCTCTCGACCACGGATGTTGACAAGGCAGACGCACTACCAACTAAGCTAAGTAGGCTGGCACATTTATTTCGATCGAGAAGAATAATATGAATAATATGATCTCCACACACCAAACATCCCTGCTCAAAGTTCCACTTTATGTAAACACTACCTACGTAGGTACAAAGGACTTGGCAATCTCACGTGAGAGCAGGTAATGAGAGTTTATTGTGCTCATCTCTGAGGACCTAACCTTCAACATGATTACCTACCTATGAAATGAAAAATTTGGACCGATTGCATTACGTTCTCATTTGTTTAAGTTCTTGTTCCTTATACATATTGGCAACATACATATACATATTGGCAAAAAAGTAAAAATGCAATACTTTCTCATTACCTTGTTTAGGTTATCTATATGTAACATAGTAAAAAGAGGGATATTTTGGATTTTCCGGTGTTGAATAGGCCGCAAGTTCGATTACCGCCCGGGGTGCATTTTATCCTGATGGGATAGTGTTCCTTCTCGGAACGGCTGGCTTTCTCTTTAGGTTATCTATATACATATTGGTAACATAGTAAAAAGAGGGATATTTTGGATTTTCCGGTGTTGAATAGGCCGCAAGTTCGATTACCGCCCGGGGTGGATTTTATCCTGATGGGATCGTGTTCGTTCTCGAAACGGCTGACTTTCTCCTATCCTGTCTTCCTTCTCTAGTCGATTTCGGGACGATAAGTCGGTATCCTGTCTTCCTTCTCTATTCGATTTCGGGACGATAAGTCGGATAAGTCCTAAGCAGTTACAGATCCCTTTTTCAAACCTCTGGAAAAAATTAATAATAATATAATCAAAACAAGCTCACCTCTTTTCCAGAGCTATGTACGCTGTTTTCCTAGGTGGAATACTGAGAATATATTCTAGAGTGGAAAAGCTCACCTCTTTTCCAGAGCTATGTACGCTGTTTTCCTAGGTGGAATACTGAGAATATATTCTAGAGTGGAAACGAAAGCATCTGTTAGGTCATCATCATATACCACTGTGAACAATTAATCATACCAATGAGAATTAGGTTAGGGTACGTTAAAAAACGAGTAGACTAGCGTTTGGCTGTGGGACTATAAACAGGAAGGAGAGCAGCTAACCCGAACCAGCCTAACTAGCTGACAGTTCTTCAAATGGTTCCCTCTGCTTTTAAGTAACAAGCACAAGAAGAAAAAACCCTTACCATCTGCAGCAATGACTACATTGACCTTGGAATAATAGTCGCGTAGCTCGGGTGAACCCAGACCCTTGGTATAGAAGTCGAGTTCATGAACCGCGATAGGACACCGGATGATATCTTGGTTGAGACAAATGTTGCGTCGGATCTGATCCAGGAGTCCGTTTATATTGATGTCTGCAATAGGCTCGGGTGAACCCAGACCCTTGGTATAGAAGTCGAGTTCATGAACCGCGATAGGACACCGGATGATATCTTGGTTGAGACAAATGTTACGTCGGATCTGATCCAGGAGTCCGTTTATATTGATGTCTGCAATAGAATAGAACTCATGATTTAGCCAGAAACGCCAGCCTAGTTAGCTTGGTTGTAAGCGCTAGGGCGCGGGTACGATTCCCGCCCGGGGCGAATTTTATCCTGAACGAATAAGGTTCGTTCTCGGCTTTCTCCTATCCTGTCTTCCTTCTTTCTTCGATTTCGGGACGATAGGACCTTAGCAGTTACAGTTTCCTGTATCAAACCTCTTTTTAAAAAAGAAGTTATTTTAGGAAAAAGGGTTGAGTTTTCTTTTCTAATGGGTTTTCCACCTTTCTCCTTATGTAACGATGAAACATCTACATTGCATTTTACGGATCTGTGTTATAGCATGTCCAGCCCGTGGTATGTTCCTCATCAGATGGGCGAGATGATGATTTCGGGACGATAGGACCTTAGCAGTTACAGTTTCCTGTATCAAACCTCTTTTTAAAAAAGAAGTTATTTTAGGAAAAAGGGTTGAATTTTCTTTTCTAATGGATTTTCCACCTTTCTCCTTATGTAACGATGAAACATCTACATTGCATTTTACGAATCTGTGTTATAGCATGTCCAGCCCGTGGTATGTTCCTCATCAGATGGGCGAGATGAGAATGTACTTCCCATTTAGATGCTGGGTCAACACGAGAACACCAGAAAGTAACTCGTTGAAATATTTGTAAACGAACTTTAATAAAGGGTTTTTATATATATATATATATATGGTGGGCATCGAACCTGTTTCCATCTGCATGGCAAGCCAGCGCGTTACCATTGTACGAACCGTGCCCTTCTAAACTTCATTTACCTGTACACACAACATGTTTGGCATGTAGGGAGGCAATTATTGACGACACGCCCGTACCCGAACCCAGTTCCAAGATGGTGGAGTGAGGTTTAATCCTGATGGTATCCAGCATGAGGTCGCATAGGAGTAGGGCACCACGCCATACTTGTAAACCTACTGAGTCTAAAGTGGTTCTCGCTTGATGCTCTGTAATTAATCAGGAAAAAGTAAATTATTACAAGTTAAAATCTAAATAAAAAAATCTAAATCATGATCTATTTGTGGTGAAGCTGAGAACTTCTTCACATTTTTTGTGTGGATATCACAGCATTACTAATGTGGAATGAATTCTAAATAAAAAAATCTAAATCATGATCTATTTGTGGTGAAGCTGAGAACTTCTTCACATTTTTTGTGTGGATATCACAGCATTACTAAGAGCCTCCTTCTGTTTCTTTCTGACTATTTCTGTCATGTCAATATTTTTTCTTCCTAAGATGGTGGAGTGAGGTTTAATCCTGATTGTATCCAACATGAGGTCGCATAGGAGTAGGGCACCACGCCATACTTGTAAACCTACGGAGTCTAAAGTGGTTCTCGCTTGATGCTCTGTAATAATTCAGGAAAAAGTAAATTATTACAAGTTAAAATATAAATAAAAAAATCTAAATCATGATCTATTTGTGGTGAAGCTGAGAACTTCTTCACATTTTTTGTGTCGATATCACAGCATTACTAAGAGCCTCCTTCTGTTTCTTTCTGACTATTTCTGTCATGTCAATAATTTTTCTTTTTTACTCTGGTAATGCCGCCACTGGTCGCTACTTGATTAAAGTAGCTACTCAATTGTCCTCACGAGGCTGAGTGCAGCCCGAAATCCAAGCACTGAGCCGAAAAAACTTCGACCCCGCCGGGGATCGAACCCGGGAGCTCCGGAGTGCAAGCCTCGTGTGATACCCACTCGGCCACGGAGGTTGCCCTAATCTATTGTAAATAAGTGAAAATAAAATCGAAAAAACTGTCAAAACTTACCTATGGCCACGACAGAGTGACTAACATTGTTCCTCTTCAATATCAAGTCTCCATCGCCATCAAACAGTAGTTTCTTGTTCCTATTAGATGCTTCCAGTTGGGGATTGAAGAAGGTAAACTCAGAAATGACGAGGCCACACGAGGCTACGGGCATTTTTCTTTTTTACTCTGGTAATGCCGCCACTGGTCGCTACTTGATTAAAGTAGCTACTCAATTGTCCTCACGAGGCTGAGTGCAGCCCGAAATCCAAGCACTGAGCCGAAAAAACTTCGACCCCGCCGGGGATCGAACCCGGGAGCTCCGGAGTGCAAGCCTCGTGTGATACCCACTCGGCCACGGAGGTTGCCCTAATCTATTGTAAATAAGTGAAAATAAAATCGAAAAAACTGTCAAAACTTACCTATGGCCACCACAGAGTGACTAACATTGTTCCTTTTCAATATCAAGTCTCCATCGCCATCAAACAGTAGTTTCTTGTTCCTATTAGATGCTTCCAGTTGGGGATTGAAGAAGGTAAACTCAGAAATGACGAGGCCACACGAGGCTACGGACTTTTTCCGGCCAGGTTGAAATATTTCCGATTGAACTGTGAACTCTTCGTCTTCCTCTTCCATGGGAGAAACTGGAAAAAAACAGGTTAAGTAGGAAAAACGAGTTTTCATAGCGAATAGCTTCCTAGTGAAGTAGTGACCCAAAAATCACAACCCCGACCCCAAAGTTGTGACTTTCGTTAGAAATTAATAGCTCACCCCTAAAGGGGATTTAGCTAAAAATTACTATTGTTATATTTTTTTGAAGAGGTTTGAATGGTTTGATAGATAGACAGAACTGTACCAATATTGAGATCTTATCGTCCCACAATCAAAGTGAGGTGGACAGGATAGGAAAAATCCAGACGTTCCGAGAACGAAACGAACCTTATCTGTTCAGTATCAAAACCGCGACCTATAGCTATTAGCTAAGATGGGTGCGACCTAACCTAGGCTGGCTAACGCGACGTTTATTTTCGTATGTAATAGAGAGTAACATTACCCATTACCCACCTCTAGGTATTCAAAAGTTTCGAACTTTACACGACAAAGGAACCTACAAAAATACACTTCCTACCATCTCAAGATTTACACACAAATAAAAACTCAAAAACTCAACAAATTTAAAAACCAACAATTATTTTCCCATGTTTATAAAGAATAAAACACTCGTTATTATCTAGTTATAATGAGAGAAGCACCAATAAAAATTATAACATTAGGTAGAGCAGCTATATTGCCCATTAAAACAAACTATTGTGGTCAAATTCTCAAATTATATTGAGGATAAAATTCCATACCTCGGCTGGGATTGAACCCACGCCCTCTAAAATTTTATTTTTAGGACTGAATTTCAAAATGAATAATTAGTGGGACCTATTTGAAGCATAAATCATAAATCACCAACCAATATGAACTTTACATTTTTGTTGCTTCCCCTATGTGTGAGAGAACATGGAAAAATGAAAATTTGAGTAGGCCATTCTTTAATAAAGGGTTTTTTTTTTTTTTTTTAGATGGTGGGCATCGAACCTGTTACCATCTGCATGGCAAGCCAGCTCGTTACCATTGTACGAAACGTGCCCTTCTAAACTTCATTTACCTGTACACACAACATGTTTGGCATGTAGGGAGGCAATTATTGACGACACGCCCGTACCCGAACCCAGTTCCAAGATGGTGGAGTGAGGTTTAATCCTGATGGTATCCAGGTTCCTTTTGTTCTACATTTGATGGTGGGTGGGTCATTGCTAAATCAAGAGCAGCTGCTTTCAATCTTGGACTTTCAGGAAGTGCTTTATCTGCTCTTTGCACATCACTCTATCAAGAATGACAGAGGGCATATGAAAAGTTCAATCCATTTGTATTCAGGTGGTTTAGGCAGCATTGGTTGTTTTTCCCCTTTTGAAAGGGGGGAACTGAGTTTTCATAGCAAATAGCTTTCTAGTGACTCAAAAACACAACCTCAACCAAAAATGACTTTGAAGAAAAATTAATCTTAGCTCATCCCTGAAGGGAATATTCCAGCTTTGGAAAAACACTTTTATTTGCCAGAATCAAGTTGAGAAAAAAAACTCACCTTAGAGTACTCCAACAGTAAACAAGTTGGTAGAATAGTAACTGGTTTAATGACTGCTGCTTCAAAAGAACATTTTAGAGGGCATGTGAAAAGTTCAATCCATTTGTATTCAGGTGGTTTAGGCAGCATTGGTTGTTTTTCCCCTTTTGAAAGGGGGGAACTGATTTTTCATAGCAAATAGCTTTCTAGTGACTCAAAAACACAACCTCAACCAAAAATGACTTTGGAGAAAAATTAATCTTAGCTCATCCCTGAAGGGAATATTCCAGCTTTGGACACACACTTTTATTTGCCAGAATCAAGTTGAGAAAAAAAAACTCACCTTAGAGTACTCCAACAGTAAACAAGTGGGTAGAATAGAAACTGGTTTAATGACTGCTGCTGCTTCAAAAGAACATTTACAATGAGAAAATCTTACAGGTGGATTTTTCAGGAATGGTTGGAAATAACATTGTTATTCTTTCTGAATTCCACAGACTGTAAGGCCGGCTATTTTAAATTATGTGTCCATTAAAAAAGTACAATCTTCACATGTACATTTATAGGTAACAGGAGTTAAAAGTTAAAACTGTTAAAATAAAGTCTACAAAGAAAAGAGGTTGAGAAAACTAATTATTAGGTAAGCACCTACGAAAAACGAAATTTTACTTCAAATTCTTCAAAAGTTGTGAGGTCTTGAGGAGAAACAAAAAATAAAATTACAAATTACAAGTCAAATCAAAAATAAACAAAGAATTTATGGTGGGAAAAGGGACGTTTTATGAAAACTAAAATCCCATCCCCCTACTGTTGTCATGGGATTTTTCTCGAAAAATCTCGTCCTCAACACGCTCCCCTGTGCTAGATCCACCAAAGCCAGAAAAACATCTTTTTGCTGATAAGAAAATTCAAATTTTCGCGGTACGAAATGTTTACAAAAATGAACAATCCAAAGAGGTAAAAAATTCCCGCGGAGCACCTGAGTAGTGCAAAAAATTTCCGTCTGTTCTTCGAGCGCTGCTATCGTTCTGATGGAAAAGAGTGGCGGTAAAATTTAAAATTTCTGTTTGAACCTTGGTGTTTTCTCGGGTTTTTGTATTCCGGAGCTCGGTACTCATCAAAATCGAAAAAACATCAATTCTTTTAGGCGGAAAGGAAAAAATTAAAAGAAAAATAAGTTGGATGAAACTTGGCACTCTCTCCGCTAAATAAATAAATTCAAATTTTTAAAGCTGGTCGTCTTAAGAGTGTTGTATTCTTCATCAAGGCATCCTATTTTAATTTTAAGGTTTACGGAAGAAGATCAATACCTATGCAATTTTTTGCTCAATTTTCTTTGTTCGACCCTCCTATAAAAAAATATCTGATATAGGCCCTGTATCATAATAGAACAATGTACCCAAAAATTCACATTATAAAAATTATATTAGATAGGTACCGTTGAACTAATGTTATGCTAAAACAGTGGTGAATTCGCTTTGTTTTTCAATTTAAGTGTTATTACTTTATATGTATATATTTTTTTAAATAGGTTTGGAAAACATTATAAAATATCAGTAGCTCGGAACTTAGCGCATCTTCTGCCTCCTAAACAGATAAGGTTTGTTCTCGGAACAGCTGTCTTTCTCCTATTCTGCCCTCCTTCTCTCTTCAATTTCGGAATGGTAAAACCTTGGTAGTTTCAATTCCCTCTATCAAACTTAAAGTTTAATACATTTATTTAATCAAACGGGAGTTGCAAGAAATAAGTCCCAATTCTGATCCCATTTTATTCTATTCTAATTTTTATTCCTCCACTGAAAAAAAAAAATCGCTGTCTTTATCCCCGGGTCATGATAATGAAAAGTGTTTCGAGATTATAATTAGAACTCCCCTACCTAGCTTGTGTAGTGCTGGCACCTGACATTGTACTGGGTCATTCAATCATCAATCAAGAGGATGTCAAAACACTCAACACTCGTGTTTGAGTTCATTTCAATTATGTACCTACTTATGAAACGAACAAAGTGAGTAGGTACCTATGTTTTGTACATTGTCCATTATGCCAGCCACTCACACTGGAAAAATCTAAAGACCTAGGTCTGCTCACACAATTCACTACTGAATAATTCCTTATCATGTTCTTCTTTTATTTAGTTTTGAAATGACTTGGTTATCCAATTTTTTTCTGGGAAGAATCACACAAATCACTACAGAAGGGTTCCTTTTGTTCTACATTTGATGGTGGGTGGGTCATTGCTAAATCAAGAGCAGCTGCTTTCAATCTTGGACTTTCAGGAAGTGCTTTCACTGCTCTTTGCACATCACTCTATCAAGAATGACAGAGGGCATGTGAAAAGTTCAATCCATTTGTATTCAGGTGGTTTAGGCAGCATTGGTTGTTTTTCCCGTTTGAAAGGGGGGAACTGAATTTTCATAGCAAATAGCTTTCAAGTGACTCAAAAACACAACCTCAACCAAAAATGACTTCAAAGAAAAATTAATCTTAGCTCATCCCTGAAGGGAATATTCCAGCTTTGGACACACACTTTTATTTGCCAGAATCAAGTTGAGAAAAAAATACTCACCTTAGAGTACTCCCTTAGAGGTTTAATGACTGCTGCTGCTTTGAAAGAACATTTTCAATGAGAAAATCTAACAGGTGGATTTTTCAGGAATGGTTGTAACATTGTTCCTTTTCAATATCAAGTCTCCATCGCCATCAAACAGTAGTTTCTTGTTCCTATTAGATGCTTCCAGTTGGGGATTGAAAAAGGTAAACTCAGAAATAACGAGGCCACACGAGGCTACAGAAGTACAAATAAAACTAAAATTCAGGGCGGAAGATTTCAATTTGTATTAGAATAAACAGAATTAATAGAAAGTTCTAATCTACACATCATTTAATGAAGAACGTTGGGTCCAAACTAATTTCACCATAGCTGTACAAATAAAACTAAAATTCAGGGCGGAAGATTTCAATTTGTATTAGAATAAACAGAATTAATAGAAAGTTCTAATCTACACATCATATTTAATGAAGAATGTTGGGTCCAAACAAATTTCAGCATAGCAAAGCAAACAATCCTACGGACTTTTTCCGGCCAGGTTGAAATATTTCCGATTGAACTGTGAACTCTTCGTCTTCCTCTTCCATGGGAGAAACTGGAAAAAAAAACAGGTTAAGTAGGAAAAACGAGTTTTCATAGCGAATAGCTTCCTAGTGAAGTAGAGACCCAAAAATCACAACCCCGACCCCAAAGTTGTGACTTTTGTTAGAAATTAATAGCTCACCCCTAAAGGGGATTTAGCTAAAAATTACTATTATTATATTTTTTTGAAGAGGTTTGAATGGTTTGATAGATAGACAGAACTGTACCAATATTGAGATCTTATCGTCCCGCAATCAAAGTGAGGTGGACAGGATAGGAAAAATCCAGACGTTCCGAGAACGAAACGAACCTTGTCTGTTCAGTATCAAAACCGCGACCTATAGCTATTAGCTAAGATGGGTGCGTTATCCTTCAACCTAACCTAGGCTGGCTAACGCGACGTTTATTTACATATGTAATTATGTAATAGAGAGTAACATTACCTATTAGGGCAAACAATCTAATCTGGACCTTCTGATCAGTTGTTTAACCCAAGACACACATTTTGTACACACAACGAACAAGTTTGGAGGGATAAAAATGTTGTTGGCATTTAGGATTTTAGGTCACAGTTCAAAATTTTCAACTCCAAAAATCACATATTTTAAATATTTTCGAGGAAGAATAAGAAGAAACATAGTAGGTACCTATCATAATAATCATGTTACTTGACGTGGTATTTCGTTCCCAGAGCTCATTTATACTGCTAAAATAGGACGAAAGTGTCCCTTTATATCTGGCAGGCAACTACTATCATTGTGATCAAGTTCTTAATTAATTTTTCTTTCTTAAAAAAAAAAGAAAGAAAGAAAAAAAACATCACTTTCCTCATAGGATAGGGAAAGTAAGAAGAGGCTTGTTTGTCTTTGTTTATTTCATCCGTCTGTCACTCTGTCAAAAGTTTTGAAGTTGAATTTTTGAAACCCAGAAGGTAATCCTTGAGGCAGTCAGGCTAAGCTAAGTTGCGAGCATTTGGCTCCTAACAAAAACAAATAAGCGATAAAATTCTACAGCTGCTGGATTTTCCTTTAAAACTTACACCTAAGGCAAATAAAAACTGTACATAAATTTATCACGTTCCTCTGTCAGTACTTTTGTACTTCTCAGGAACTATTAGGACATTTCCACGGCAGGAGACTTGATAATGTTAACCATATAGTCGTTTGCTTATTTATACGGCTCGCATAGGACTGACAAGTTCCTTTACTCCAGTAGTAGGCTACTACTATTATTGTAGTCAAATTCCCAAATTATATTGAGGATAAAACTCCATACATCGGCTTAGATTGAACCCACACCCTCCTGTTTGTCGTGACCACTACACCACCGAGGCAGGTTGTTGACTACTACACATACTGGACTCAGCACACAGTAGAGGAGGAGAATACTATCGAACGCTATCGATAGTTGAGGCTTGACTGTCGATAGTTCTTCTCCTCTACGTGCACATTTCTCGTTCGTTAAGTCCCTCATTTCAATGTAACGTGGGTCCGTTTCACCAATATTTTTTCAGCCTCTAGAAGGCCTATTAAACTAACAGTCGGTTAAATTCCATTTGATTTGTATAGGCTTAACAGAGCTGTTAAGTTAACAGTCTGTTAGGGGATAAAAAGAAGGTTGGTAAAACCCATCCTTGGACTATTATATATATGTAAATCTGTCCTAGGACAGGTTTCAACACGACGTTCTCCACTTTAGTAAAATAAAACAGGTTGGCGGCCTCAACACGCGGTCTCCGTAATGAAGCCCAGCCGACGCGGCGGCAACTGAGATCAGGAAACCAGACTCAACTCGGCACTTCCCTTCCCCTCCTTCCCCGGAGCAGTCAGATGAAAGTCTTTGAGCAGCGTGATTCGTCGCTTCTCGGCGATGTCCATTTGATTTTCCAGATCGCCTCGGTCTGTGGTTTCCGCGCGTTCGATTTTCCAGCTGAGGTTTTCGATTTCCGCCTCCAGCTGAGCCTGTCGAAAGGTTATAAGGCATGGTTTAGGTATAAAAACTGGAATTATCCTTTACGATGTCCATTTGATTTTCCAGATCGCCTCGGTCTGTGGTTTCCGCGCGTTCGATTTTCCAGCTGAGGTTTTCGATTTCCGCCTCCAGTTGAGCCTGTCGAAGGGTTAAAAGGCATGGTTTAGGTATAAAAACTGAATATCAGTCGCGCTTACTGGGTGATGTTTCAAAGTCATAGAGCAGGAAAAATGAGGACCAACGGAATTTTTCTTTTTCTTCTACGACTTCTACATACCGAGATAAATCGATTTAAAAAATACCGGTAAATCGTAAACTTTTAAAAGAGTGGCGGTAAAATTTAAAATTTGTTTGAACCTTGGTGTTTTCTCGGGTTTTTGTATTCGGGAGCTCGGTACTCATCAAAATCAAAGAAACATCAATTCTTTTAGGCGGAAAGGAAAAAATTAAAAGAAAAATAAGTTGGATGAAACTTGGCACTCTCTTCGTTCTTAGAACTTCGTTAAGAACCAACAGTTAGGTACCTACATCTTTGTGGCAGGAGGGCGTGGGTTCCTTCTTAACTTTTGTGGGTATCACAGCATAACTATGTGCCTCCTTTACTATTAATTCTCATCTACTCGTATCATTTACACTGGTAATGCCTCCACTGGTCGCCACTCGATTAAAGTAGCTACTCACTTGTCCTCACAAGGCTGAGTGCATCCCGAATTCCAAGCACAGAGCCGAAAAAACTTCGACCCCGCCGGGAATCGAACCCGATACCCCCGGCGTACAAGTCTAGTGTGATACTCACTCGGTCACGGAGGTTGCTTTTTAATTTAAAATCGTTTCAACCTCATTTTAACACCCATATTTATGAACAAAATGCTGACTCTTAAGTTCGTGCTAAGCATAGTCTCAAGGCATTTGATTGGTCAATTTTGAATTGAGACTGATCTAAGAACGATCATTCTTGTTCATAAATACGAGTGTCAGACTAACAATGTTGTCTGAGAAGTATGCTGTGTCGTTTTGGCAACTTTGGGCAGTCCGTCAATAAATTATATTGATTGTTTCCCTCGCTGTCTAATATTTACCTGTTGATATTCGAACAGTTCCTTGCGGGAATGAGATAGAGAGGGTTCCATATAGTAGGCGTACGGGTAAGTGTACTGTAGTGTGTAGCGACATCGGGCTAGGAGTGTTGAAGCGTCTATCAGGTATATTCTATTCTATTCTAATATTTACCTGTTGATATTCGAACAGTTCCTTGCGGGAATGAGATAGAGAGGGTTCCATATAGTAGGCGTACGGGTAAGTGTACTGTAGTGTGTAGCGACATCGGGCTAGGAGTGTTGAAGCGTCTATCAGGTATTGCCAGTCTATCCAAGTACCTGAGTAGGGAGAGAGAAATTAGTTACGTTTTACTTTCTCCAGTTTCAAAGAAACGGAAGAGATAAGGAAGGGGTGTAGGCACCCATTCGTAGATTCGTATAAGCTTGTGACCCATCCTTTAGGGCTGTTTACTCCTACAACTAAGGCTCGCCTATCCTGTCCTCATTTTCTTAGCTCGGGATTTCGCCAAAAGTATAAAAAATCTTATATTATAAAATCAAGATCCATTCACTCATTCACCTTTCATATTCACACACTGATCGCTCTATCTCCTGAACCACAACACCTAGAAAGCTGAAATTTGGTAGGAATATTTCTTTTATGGTCTGGGTGTGCAATAAGAAAGGATTTTGCGAAAATCTAAATCAATCCTGAGATATGATCAATTTTTGATCGCTAAAATCTCCTATAGTGTGTAGCGACATCGGGCTAGGAGTGTTGAAGCGTCTATCAGGTATTGCCAGTCTATCCAGGTACCTGAGCAGAAAAGAGAAACAGGGAGGTTTAGTTACGAGTGTATTTTCTTCATTTCAAAGAAAAGGAGCCAGCCTAGTTAGCCTGGATGGTAGCACACCTGTAATTGCTAGGTCGAGGGCTTAGAAGATAGCGCTTACAATGTAACGCGTACGCGTACAACGGGTTTGACTCCCGTCCGGGGCGAAACCAATAGGGTTCAGTCTGGGAATGACTGGCTTTCTTCTATCCTATCACCCTTCTCTCCTCGATTTCAGTACGATATGACCTCCTTGTTACAGTTCCCTCTATCAAACCTCTTGAAATAATAATAATAAAGTGAAAGATACATTCTAATTTCTAAATCTGGTACATCCTAAATCGTTCGTTGATTTTGTGTACTTTGTTCATCCTGCTGGGATAGGACGTACATTGCACATAACTCCCTTATACAGTTCGTTTGTTAACAGAAAAAAAGTTAAACGCCCAAATCAGCAACTAGGATTTCGCCAATAGTTTATCCTCGCTTCCTTTCGCTCACCTGACGAGGTCATCACTTTGCTGTGTATCCGAGTTCGTCAGAGTGCAGAAACTGCGGGAGAGAAATGTTCCGCTCTCGACCAACATTTTGAGTTTCGTTTATGTTTTTAGTTTGATAACTATGCAGTAATAGGGAGCGCGTAGCGCGACCGTAATTTTTATTTTTTTCTACAAGTTCGGCCATGCCTCGGGATGAACTAGCTCTCCGGAGCGAAGCGACGGAATTCAGCTAGTAATCATAATAAAAATAGCTCCGGATTTCACCAAAAATAAGTTTAACTTCGCTTCCTTGGCTTACCTGACGAGGTCATCACTTTGCTGTGTATCCGAGTTCGAATCTTCTCCAGCATGGCGCTCTCTAGTTTCAAACTCTTGGCGTGATTCTCCCATCGCTCGTAATAGTGGAGGTATTTCTTGAGCGCCTCGCGCGCCTGCGCATGCGCACTCTCGCGGCCAATGTTCGGATTTTCCTTGTAGCGCGAACACTCGTAGTACTCTGACCCGTGCTGCTTCCAATCACCTGAACACGAGATCGAATTCAGATAAGGTAAGTTGAAATATAAATGAAGTTAAATAAATATAATACTCTCTCCGTTCTTAGAACTTCGTTAAGAACCAACAGTTAGGTACCTACCATCCTATCAAGCTAAAGAAAACAAACTCTTGGTTTTAAATTTTAGGTAGGCATTAAGGCATGTATTGTTCAAATCAAATTGTACACAAGAAAAGTTCCACTGGAATCATCAAATTAAAAATGGAAAAAGTTTGAAAAACAAATTAAAACACAATAAACCTAAAACGACTCAGCACTTTACTAGTAATCAAGTCACAGAATAAATAAGTAAAACTATCGTCCCTACAGTTGCATCTACACTATATTAGACCGCTATTGACAACTGAAGCACAAAAAAAAAAAGCTTACAAATACGGAAATTGACAATTTATTACATAATCTAAAAAATCAAGATCAAAGGATTTTTACTTTCTATTTTAGATAATGCCAGGCAATGTCGATCCAACATAGCACTTAAGAACCACGCTTTCGGGACCTTACTACCATCCTATCAAGCTAAAGAAAAAAAAACTCTTGGTTTAAATTTTAGGTAGGCATTAAGGCATGTATTGTTCAAATCAAATTGTACACAAGAATAGTTCCACTGGAATCATCAAATTAAAAATGGAAAAAGTTTGAAAAACAAATTAAAACACAATCAACCTAAAACGACTCAGCACTTTACTAGTAATCAAGTCACAGAATAAATAAGTAAAACTATCGTCCCTAAAGTTGCATCTACACTATATTAGACCGCTATTGACAACTGAAGCACAAAAAAAAAAGTTTACAAATACGGAAATTGACGATTACATAATCTAAAAAATCAAGATCAAAGGATTTTTACTCTCTATTTTAGATAATGCCAGGCAATGTCGATCCAACATAGCATAGAAGCTTAATTATTATTATTATTATTTGTTATTATTTTATTTTATTTTTTTTTTTTTCAAGGACTGTTCATTGTGTTAAGCATACTTAAATGCTTGTCATAGATGTCGTTTCCCAATTATTACACCTAGATAAAATTAATTACTTGACTTGGGCTCGAACCACCAACCTCCAGACGAGATCCTAAGTGCAAGACAGGATAGGACAAAGTGTAGGTAGCGGGTTGGATACTGAACAGATAATGTTCGTTTTCGGAACGGCTGGCTTTCTCCTATCCTGTCTTCCTTCTCGCTTCGCTTTCGGGACCTTAAGAGCTCGGCAGTTACAGTTCCCTCATAGTTGAGGCTTGACTGTCGATAGTTCTTCTCCTCTACGTGCACATTTCTCGTTCGTTAAGTCCCTCATTTCAATGTAACGTGGGTCGGTTTCACCAATATTTTTTCAGCCTCTAGAACGCCTATTAAACTAACAGTCGGTTAAATTCCATTTGATTTGTATAGGCTTAACAGAGCTGTTAACAGGCTTGATAAGTCGGGTAAGTTCCATTTGATTTGTATAGACAAAGCTGTTAAGTTAACAGTCTGTTAGTAGGGGATAAAAAGAAAGTTGGTAAAACCCATCCTTGGACTATTATATATTTCGTTAAGTCCCTCATTTCAATGTAACGTGGGTCGGTTTCACCAATATTTTTTCAGCCTCTAGAACGCCTATTAAACTAACAGTCGGATAAGTTCCATTTGATTTGTATAGACAAAGCTGTTAAGTTAACAGTCTGTTAGGGGATAAAAAGAAGGTTGGTAAAACTCATCCTTGGACTATTATATAGATGTAGATCTGTCCTAGGACAGGTTTCAACACGACGTTCTCCACTTTAGTAAAATAAAACAGGACTATTAGTAAAATAAAACAGGTTGGCGGCCTCAGCACGCGGTCTCCGTAATGAAGCCCAGCCGTCGCTGCGGCAACTGAGATCAGGAAACCAGACTCAACTCGGCACTTCCCCTCCCCTCCTTCCCCGGAGCAGTCAGATGAAAGTCTTTGAGCAGTGTGATTCGTCGCTTCTCGGCGATGTCCATTTGATTTTCCAGATCGCCTCGGTCTGTGGTTTCCGCGCGTTCGATTTTCCAGCTGAGGTTTTCAATTTCCGCCTCCAGTTGAGCCTGTCGAAGGGTTAAAAGGTATGGTTTAGGTATAACAAGCTGGGCCCGTCCCTCCGGGAATTTTTTAGCCTGTAGTTTATTCGATCTTGATTAGAGAAAATCAGTACCTATATACCTACCTAATTTGTTTAATATTCAGTTTATTATCATTCTTGATTTGATTTTTACTTTCTTTTGATTTTACTTTCATGTAATGATTTAAAATCAAGACTAGAGCCCGTTCTCCCTTTATTCCCAATATAATGTTTAAGTCACCCATCCATTTATTGGCCTTCCTCGGCGTAGCTTAACATAGGTGACGCTAAAACCGGTTTTAAATGATCGGCTGAAGTGTTATCTAAAACTTTCTCGCTTTGTAAAAAAAAAAAAAAAAAAAACATCACTTTCCTCATAGGATAGGGAAAGTAAGACGAGGCTTGTTTGTCTTTGTTTATTTCATACGTCTGTCAAAAGTTTTAGAAGTTGAATTTTTGAAACCCAGAGGGTAATCCTTGAGGATTTTTGTTAAAACTATACACAAGGCAGTCAGGCTAAGTTACGTTGCGAGCATTTGGCTCCTAACAAAAACAAATAAGCGATAAAATTCTACAGCTGCTGGATTTCCCTTTAAACTTACACCTAAGGCAAATAAAAACTGTACATAAATTTATCACGTTCCTCTGTCAGTACTTTTGTACTTTTCAGGAACTATTAGGACATTTCCACGGCAGGAGACTTGATAATGTTAACCATATAATCGTTTGCTTATTTATACCGCTCGCATAGGACTGACAAGTCCCTTTACTCCAGCAGTAGGCTACTACTATTATTGTAGTCAAATTGCCAAATTTATATTGAGGATAAAATTCCATACCTCGGCTGGGATTGAACCCACACCCTCCTGTTTACCAGGCGAGTGTCGTGACCACTACACCACCGAGGCAGGTTCTTGACTACTACACATACTGGACTCAGCACACAGTAGAGGAGGAGATGTGGGGATTAAAAAAAAAAAAAAAAAAAAAAAAAAAAAAAAAAAAAAAAAAAAAACTTTTTCTTGTAGCAAAGCCCGAGGAAAACAGCTAGTATTCAAATTAAAACTCACCACATTGGAAACAAAAGCTCGTATGACACGAAGTACAGGTAGCGCGCTTCGGCTTGGACTCGCGCGCCTTCATCACCATTGCGCAATTCGGACCCGGACAGAAGCGCAAATGCGGATGTGTCGAGACAAAGTCTCGGAACGAGAAACTCTCGTACTTGTCGTGCAGTGCGGGACGAAGCAGCGTGAGTATGAGTGTCTCGGAGGCCAGAATGTTACATTGGGACGCCATACACGAGATATCTGAGGGAGAGAATAGATTATTGTATTATGCGCGTCGAGACAAAGTTTACCTAGCATTTACGGGGGTTTTACCTAGCATTTAGCGACAAGCTACCTCACCCAGCTCGAGTGGGTCCGGGTAAAGCCAATACATAGCAGGCGATTGCCCACATTGTCCCCCTTTTGGAAAGTTGCTTAAGTTCAGTAATCCATCAACCATTGGTGCATTGGTAGTTAGTTTTTTCTCTCTCTCTCTCTTTAAATCCGGACAGAACTTTTAATTTGCACAAGAGATGATCTAGTAAGCTAGGAGTATACAGTGTATACTGACTACTTATAATACTTAGTTAGCTAAATTCCCTGATACACCACTCACCTAGCGTTATTCCCTGATTGATTTGTACTTCGAAGTGTTTGGCCCAGCAGTTCTGGCAGAAGGGATGACCACAGGTAGGTAAGGCTATGTAATTGGTCCAGGGGCAAACTTAGGCTACTTATTTAGCTTAATTCCCTACTTAGGCTACTTATTTAGCTTAATTCCCTACTAAAGCTACTTACCTAGCGTAATTCCCTGATTGATTTGAACTTCAAAGTGTTTGGCCCAGCAGTTCTTACAGAAGGGGTTTACCTAGCATTTAGCGACAAGCTACCTCACCCAGCTCGAGTGGGTCCGGGTAAAGCCAATACATAGCAGGCGATTGCCCACATTGTTCCCCTTTTGGAAAGTTGCTCAAGTTCAGTAATCCATCACCCACTGGTGCAATGGTAGTTGGTTTTATCTCTCTCTTTAAATCCGGACCAGAACTTTTAATTTGCACAAGAGATGATCTAGTAAGCTAGGAGTATACAGTGTATACTGACTACTTATAGTACTTAGTTAGCTAAATTCCCTGATACACCACTCACCTAGCGTAATTCCCTGATTGATTTGTACTTCGAAGTGTTTGGCCCAGGAGTTCTGGCAGAAGGGATGACCACACATAAGGCTGTGGAATTGGTCGAGGGGCAAACTTACGACTACTCACCTAGCGTAATCCTCTACTAACGCTACTCAACTAGCGTAATTCCCTGATTGATTTGAACTTCAAAGTGTTTGGCCCAGCAGTTTTTGCAGAAGGGATGACCACACGTAAGGCTGTGGAATTGGTCCAGGGGCAAACTTAGGCTACTTATTTAGCTTAATTCCCTACTAAAGCTACTCACCTAGCGTAATTCCCTGATTGATTTGAACTTCAAAGTGTTTGGCCCAGCAGTTCTTACAGAAGGGATGGCCACACGAAAGCAACCCAATATAATTCTGGTTGAAAAAACAATAGAATAGGTAGGTAAAGGTAAAGGAACGGAAAGAGCGAAGGATACTTAGAACGGATTCTTCATCGTATGTGAGCGGATACTTAGAACGGATTCTTCATCCTCATCAGTTGTCCTAACTTGCCTCGGACCTTCCCTTTGGTAAGTAAATACCCTAGGAAGGATACTTAGAACGGATTCTTCATCGTATGTGAGCGGATACTTAGAACGGATTCTTCATCCTCATCAGTTGTCCTAACTTGCCTCAGACCTTCCCTTTGGTAAGTAAATACCCTCTTAGGTCTTTTAAAATTTTGCAACTGGTCTAGGGTCGAGGTACCAAGATGCTACAGGCTACAGAATTATTAGTTAGATAAATACCTCAAGTAGGTACCAAGATTCATCTTATATTTACCTAGCTTAGGGTGCACACAGAACATACTGAGGTTTTGCTGGAACTAGAGTGAGGGGATGAGGTAGACGAGGAGGGAGTAGGGATAGGGAGAGTATCTGAAAAGGGGAGATAATAATAGAATAGAGAATTATCGATTAAAGAGCGCGGTAGCGCTCCGCCCCGCCAAGTCAAGAAAGTTTGATATCATTGTATAAGTAGATATATCTAGGTTGACTATTCCACTGAGATGTAGAAACCTTACTTACATTTTGGTACATGAGTAGGTAATAGGAATTAATCGATGTGATCTCGAAGTTCCTCGCACATAACCTTCCTCTGATTCAATAAAACTATGTATTTTAAGTTTTTACGTCATTGTTGGGATTTGAACCATAGGACTCTTGGCTATGAATCCAATGCCTAACCATCTGTACTGTTAGAACGAAAACCTCTCTATTATCAAGACAGACACCTCAAATGCAGGGGTTTAAATTCCTTCAGGAATTCTGAAAACCCATTTTTCTAGTTGAGTTCTTAGCAGGGACGCATCTTTAGGTGCTATAAAGCTATAAAGTTTTCTTGTAGGAGTAGATTTTCAAAGTTTTGTTTCTTTTTTTTTAAGTTTGATATAGGGAACTGAAGCTACTGAGGTCTTATAGTCCCAAACATTAATTTATCTGGCAAGAGACTTACCTATAGCAGATGCTGATGTCGATGGTGGTTTGACTCGGTTCTCAACAAGGAAAGCATTTGTGTGTTTTGAGTAGGCCTGAACAATAGCGTTCACATTCCACTCGTTCAAATGTAGGAACAACTTGGCTAAACTGGGACTAATGTGAAGTTTGCTACTCAACAAATCTTTTAAAATTTTGCAACTGGTCTAGGGTCGAGGTACCAAGATGCTACAGGCTACAGAATTATTAGTTAGATAAATACCTCAAGTAGCTACCAAGATTCATCTTATATTTACCTAGTTACTTAAGTGCATAATTATGTATTTAGCTGTTGATATCCGGAAAATATCAAGGAACAATACCTTAGTATCTACCAATCTACCTATACCTATCTATAAAATAAACAAAATGGTAAGTAAATATATCTACCTATGTAGGTGTATTTACATTGTCCTAAATATCTAACCTTTTCACAGCCTTTGTTAAACATTTTGTAGAATTTAGAGGAAATTAAATCTAATCAGGTGGTGGATTCAATGTTTTGTACAAAAAACAAAAATAATGAATCTTCAGAGTCAAGATTAACATTTAATTTCATAAGGTAGGTAGGTACAAAAAACTTTCAAGTTAATTGGACTAGAGTAGATATTTTTAAAAGAACCCTTTATAGCTATATCGAAGGTTCGAATCCCAGGATGGCAGAGGACACAAGATTTTGAATTTGATTAGGGGTGCACAATGATTTGGATATCTTCTTATTTTCTTCTTGAAAGTTCAGTTTTGATCTTTTGAAGTTAAATAAAAAAGAAAGTACAAGGTCACAAAGTAACCTATTGAGTGTTCGCCATTTTTCCAGGGTTGTGTAATGTGTAACAGATTTGTGTGAGGTACTCGTTACTCCTTTGTGTCGCATTGATAGAATGCATCATCGCATGTACATGTATGCTGTTGATATCCGGAAAATATCAAGGAACAATACCTTAGTATCTACCAATCTACCTATACCTATCTATAAAATAAACAAAATGGTAAATATATCTACCTATGTAGGTGTATTTACATTGTCCTAAATATCTAACCTTTTCACAGCCTTTGTTAACCCTTTCGTGACCACTGGGACACCCGTGTCCCACTAACTTAAAGAGACTTTTGATAAATACATAACCCCTAGTCCTTTGACACCAAAAACTAAGTTTGTGAGTCTTTTCTTTCTAATTTGGTCACGAAAGGGTTAAACATTTTGTAGAATTTAGAGAAAATTAAATCTAATCAGGTGGTGGATTCAATATTTTATACAAAAATAATGAATCTTCAGAGTCAAGATTAACATTTAATTTCATAAGGTACAAAAAACTTTCAAGTTAATTGGACTAGAGTAGATATTTTTAAAAGAACCCTTTATAGCTATATCGAAGGTTTGGGTTCGAATCCCAGGATGGCAGAGGACACAAGATTTTGAATTTGATTAGGGGTGCACAATGATTTGGATCTTCTTATTTTCTTCTTGAAAGTTCAGTTTTGATCTTTTGAAGTTAGATAAAAAAGAAAGTACAAGGTCACAAAGTAACCTATTGAGTGTTCGTCATTTTTCCAGGGTTGTGTAATGTGTAACAGATTTGTGTGAGGTACTCGTTACTCCTTTGTGTCGCATTGATAGAATGCATCATCGCATACATGTATTACCTATAAGTTTTACAGGATAGGATAAACTCTATAAACAAACATTTTCCTGAGAAAATTGCGATTTGATGTTCATATTTCAATTAGGCACATTGCGAAAATACCGTCGCATGTCGATGTCATTTGCTAGGGGCAAACTTAGGGTGCACACAGAACATACTGAGGTTTTGCTGGAACTAGAGTGAGGGGATGAGGTAGACGAGGAGGGAGTAGGGAGAGGGAGAGAATCTGAAAAGGGGAGATAATAATAGAATAGAGAATTATTGATATCATTGTATAAGTAGGTATAGCTTAGGGTGCACACAGAACATACTGAGGTTTTGCTGGAACTAGAGTGAGGGGATGAGGTAGACGAGGAGGGAGTAGGGATAGGGAGAGAATCTGAAAAGGGGAGATAATAATAGAATAGAGAATTATTATTGATATCATTGTTAAAGTAGGTATATCTAGGTTGACTATTCCACTGAGATGTAGAAACCTTACTTACCTGCCTCGGTAGCGGATTACATCCGCCGTTCTTCTCAATACAAATGTGACACTTGGGGCAATCCTTAGTGTGGGCAGATATGTAGTTGGCGGTCTCGCTGTCGTCAGCACACTTGGTAAGCCACTTCTTGATCACCGCGCAGTCCGTAGGGGCGTGATATTCAATACCTGCGAAAGATTGTATTGTTAAAATTTGTTTTGTTGTTGTTGTTGTTGTTATTGTTGTTGTTATTGTAGCATAGTGTTACAAAAGAGTAGCTGGTGTTGTTTTAGGGGCTTTAGATTTCGCCGAATCGTGATGGCAGCATAAAGAAAAGATACCTTTTTGTAACAGACAGAGTAGTAATAGTGTTTATTTATACTGCTCGAATAGGACTAGAGAGTCCCTTTTAAGGGTTAGGTGGTAGAAAACGCCTCCGGCGTTAACCTCGCCTAGTGGTTACCTTCCACTCAAGAGTCTATTATTATTATTATTACATATGGGTACATGAGTAAAAGGAATTAATTGATGTGATCTCGAAGTACCTCGCACATAATCTTCCTCTGATTCAATAAAACTAGGTATGTATTTTAAGTTTTTAAGTCATTGTTGGGATTTGAACCATAGGACTCTTGGCTATGAATCCAATGCCCAACCATCTGTGTACTGTTGGAACGAGAACCTCTCTATTATCAAGACACCTCAAACGCAGGGGTTTAAATTCCTTCAGGAATTCTGAAAACCCATTTTTCTAGTTGAGTTCTTAGCAGGGACGCATTTTAGGTGCTAGGTATAATGTTTTCTTGTAGGAGTGGATTCTTAAAGTTTTTTTTTTAGTTTGATATAGGGAACTGAAGCTACTGAAGTCTTAGAGTTCCAAAGATTAATTTATCTGGCAAGAGACTTACCCATAGCAGATGCTGATGTTGATGGTGGTTTGACTCGGTTCTCAACAAGGAAAGCATTTGTGTGTTTTAAGTAGGCCTGAACAATAGCGTTCACATTCCACTCGTTCAAATGTAGGAACAACTTGGCTAGACTGGGACTAATGTGAAGTTTGCTACTCAACAAGTCCACATGTTCGTTGAGCAGATTCTTTGCTTGCTCAACGTTCAAACACTCCACACCTGGGGAAGACAAATCAAAGGGTTTTTTTTTACAAAAGGCCCAAGACGGAATTCCCGTTTTGAGTATAACAGCTTTGAAGTTTTTTGATTTCCATTGAAAAATATTAGGAGGATTTTACAAAAACTTCTGTAAGTACCTACATATCTTTGTGAAAAATTGAGATAATAAATAGTAATAAAATTCTCTTTGCAACCAATTCTTGATACCATCAGAGTAAACTGATTTCACTAGGTATCCAAAAAGGGGCTTCCAATAACTTAGCCTTCCTTTCGGAAATTTTTTTAAAGTACTTACCTTGCAGTGTTTCAAAGTCAGCACCACCCGAGTTCTGATCATTTCCGTCATTATGATGATCTCCTCCTGAGTCAGCGTAATTGTCATAGTTGTAATAATAATCATTGTCATCCTCGTCTTCTTCCTCGTCCTCTTGATATTCCATCTCGTCAGAATTTTCCGTCATAGTTGAGTCATCCATGTTGAATTTCAAACAGGTAGAGTGTGGGTGGGGTTGTTAAAATTGGGGGGTGTCAATTATTGGAAGGGGATTTTGAAGTGGCTGTGGAAAGGAGAGAAGGGAAGAAATTAATATAAGGTAAAAGGTAATGTAGAAATAAGAAGAAAGGTATTTGATTTAAAAAAGAAAAGAAAAAAGCTCTTTGCATTTTCATACCGTACTTAACAAAAGTTATGATACAAGTAGGTAGGTAGGTTCTAACTACATAAATATATTATTTTTTATAATTACCTAAGTGCTTGTGGCATCAAAATTGTAATATTATAAAGTGCAAAAAAAAAAAAAAAACTTCTGTGAATAATAATGCAAAAAAAACTTCTGTGAATAACAAGATGTTTGATAACCAGGATGAAAACCACACACTACCTAATGATGAAGAGCAAGCAACCAGTATAAGGTTAAGCAGGTTATGTCCACGACATGTGCAACCTTGAGGGAACTGGAACTTGAGGGTTTTTATCAGGATGTGACCGAGAGTCTAGTTTGAAGAAGGAAATAAGTTTGACCACCCCAGCAATAGATTTTTTTTTTTTTTTTTTAAACTTAGAAACAAGTAGGTAGGTAGGTTCTAACTACATAAATATATTATTTTTATTATTACCTCAGTGCTTGTGGCATCCAAATTGTAATATTATAAAGTGCAAATTTGCAAAAAAAAAAAAAACTTCTGTGATAATAATGCAAACAAGATGTTTGATAACCAGGATGAAAACCACACACTACCTAATGATGAAGAACAAGCAACCAGTATAAGGTTAAGCAGGTTATGTCCATGACATGTGCAACCTTGAGGGAACAAGAACTTGAGGGTTTTTATCAGGATGTGACCGAGAGTCTAGTTTGAAGAAGGAAATAAGTGTCCATGACATGTGCAACCTTGAGGGAACAAGAACTTGAGGGTTTTTATCAGGATGTGACCGAGAGTCTAGTTTGAAGAAGGAAATAAGATCTTCCTGTGTCAAGGTCCTCAATGTCTAGTTACATACAGAGTGTATAAGTAAGTACAGGGTGACTCTGAACATATGAACAGGAAATAATGTAGAACTTAGGGTAAATTTCTGAAATGGACAATGTTGTGTTTTACAAGCTACAAATTGAATAATAATAAAAATAATAATAATTTCCTGTGTCAAGGTCCTCAATGTCTAGTTACATACAGAGTGTATAAGTAAGTACAGGGTGACTCTGAACATATGAACAGGAAATAATTTAGAACTTAGGGTAAATTTCTGAAATGGACAATGTTGTGTTTTACAAGCTACAAATTGAATAATAATAATAAAAATCAATAAATATTGAAGGGTGATAAGATGGGCAGTAATCTTCAAGAATGTGCCACAAATACTGGATTGCTTAAGCCTGTATGTAAAATTGGACACAGATTGGCTAATTACCTAGTTCATTGGGAGTTCAAAAAGTCTTTTTTTTTATTATTACCAAATAAATACTAAATTTACCTAATTTAAATTTCCATCTCATTGGCCTTCAAGCCAATGTTTGTGTCCAAAATGATGGAATCTCTTGTAACACAATACATGACATCAATTTGATGAGCAATGAGTGTCAGGTAGAGGTCTCATTTTGTCAAGCTAGAGTATTTTAGTTACTATTAATTCAGGAGGCTTTCAGCACTTTCAGTTTAGATACCTATGCTCCTGAGATTAATCTAATCAGTAGGAAAATCTTTCCACACGGAGTGAACATACCAAGTATGTACATAATTACCTCTCTCAAAAAGATTTTGAGACCATAGGGTTTACAAGACCAACTTCAGATCCTGTTAAATCACACACGAATGGAGTAGGTAAATTTTATTTCTGAAGATATTTTTAATTGATATTTTGGATTACTAATTAGGTACCTAGGTACCTACATGTTTTTCCAATTAATTTTGAATTAAAAACACTCACCACTTGATTTCTTGAGTAGAAGGGTTGACTCACCAGGCTGATTTTTCGTTGATTCCAAAGGTCAAACTATTGCGACTTTTTTGATAAATCAAACTGTAATATTTAACACGGAAAAAACTTCATGGTCTACCAATGTCCGGATAAAGAACTATGGATTAAAAGCGAAGATAAAAAGATAAGTAAAGTTCAAAGTTTATGGATTGAGAAATAAAATTTTTCTAAAGAACTATGGATTAAAAGCGAAGATAAAAAGATAAGTAAAGTTCAAAGTTTATGGATTGAGAAATAAAATTTTTCTTTTTTTTTTTGCAGATGCAGATTACAGAATAAACAAAAAGGGTAGAAAAGAGAAGAGGGGTGTTAAAATCAGCTGATTAAATTGCGATAGCAGCGCTTTCAGTGTAGAGCGGATATTTTTTGCACTGTTCACGGTGCAAATCACGTTTAGGTTTTGGCGCGATTTCAAAATTTTCATATCTCTATGGATTTCTCTAGTTTTACGCGGGAATTCAAACCGTTCTTCCCTTTTTCAGTTGACAACTTGACAGTTTCCTTTCGGGGGTCCGGGTAAAGCCAATACATAGCAGGCGATTGCCCACATTGTCCCCCTTTTGGAAAGTTGCTTAAGTTCAGTAATCCATCAACCACTGGTGCAATGGTAGTTAGTTTTTTCTCTCTCTTTAAATCCGGACCAGAACTTTTAATTTGCACAAGAGATGATCAAGTAAGCTAGGAGTATACAGTGTATACTGACTACTTATAGTACTTAGTTAGCTGAATTCCCTGATACACAACTCACCTAGCGTAATTCCCTGATTGATTTGTACTTCGAAGTGTTTGGCCCAGCAGTTCTGGCAGAAGGGATGACCACAGGTAAGGCTATTTGGTCCAGGGGCAAACTTAGGCTACTTATTTAGCTTAATTCCCTACTAACAAACTGTAATATTAAACACGGAAAAAACTTCATGGTCTACCAATTTCCGGATAAAGAACTATGGATTAAAAGCGAAGATAAAAAGATAAGTAAAGTTCAAAGTTTATGGTTTGAGAAATAAAATTTTTCTTTTTTTCTGCAGATTACAGAAATACACTAAATACAGAATAAACAAAAGGGGTAGAAAAGAGAAGAGGGGTGTTAAAATCAGCTGATTTAATTGCGATAGCAGCGCTTTCAGTGTAGAGCGGATATTTTTTGCACTGTTCACGGTGCAAATCACGTTTAGGTTTTGGCGCGATTTCAAAATTTTCATATCTCTATGGATTTCTCTAGTTTTACGCGGGAATTCAAACCGTTCTTCCCTTTTTCAGTTGACTGACAGTTTCCTTTCGGAACAATCGGAACGTGCATTTTATTAAATAACTTTTTTTTTAAAGGAGTAGGTACCGGCTTTCAGTTTAGATACCTATGCTCCTGAGATTAATCTAATCAGTAGGAAAATCTTTCCACACGGAGTGAACATACCAAGTATGTACCTACATAATTACCTCTCTCAAAAAGATTTTGAGACCATAGGGTTTACAAGACCAACTTCAGATGAATACTGGATTGCTTAAGCCTGTATGTAAAATTGGACACAGATTGGCTAATTACCTAGTTCATTGGGAGTTCAAAAAGTCTTTTTTTTATTATTACTAAATTTACCTAATTTAAATTTTCATCTCATTGGCCTTTAAGCCAATGTTTGTGTCCAAAATGATGGAATCTCTTGTAACACAATACATGACATCAATTTGATGAGCAATGAGCGTCAGGTAGAGGTCTCATTTTGTCAAGCTAGAGTATTTTAGTTACTATTAATTCAGGAGGTGGCCTTCAAGCCAATGTTTGTGTCCAAAATGATGGAATCTCTTGTAACACAATACATGACATCAATTTGATGAGCAATGAGCGTCAGGTAGAGGTCTCATTTTGTCAAGCTAGAGTATTTTAGTTACTATTAATTCAGGAGGCTTTCAGTTTAGATACCTATGCTCCTGAGATTAATCTAATCAGTAGGAAAATCTTTCCACACGGAGTGAACATACCAAGTATGTACATAATTACTTCTCTCAAAAAGATTTTGAGACTCTAAGGTTTACAAGACCAACTTCAGATCCTGTCAAATCACACACGAATGGAGTAGGTAAATTTTATTTCTGAAGATATTTTTAATTGATATTTTGGATTACTAATTAGGTACCTAGGTACCTACATGTTTTTCCAATTAATTTTGAATTAAAAACACTCACCACTTGATTTCTTGAGTAGAAGGGTTGACTCACCAGGCTGATTTTTCGTTGATTCCAAAGGTCAAACTATTGCGACTTTTTTGATAAATCAAACTGTAATATTAAACACGGAAAAAACTTCATGGTCTACCAATTTCCGGATAAAGAACTATGGATTAAAAGCGAAGATAAAAAGATAAGTAAAGTTCAAAGTTTATGGATTGAGAAATAAAATTTTTCTTTTTTTTTTGCAGATGCAGATTACAGAATAAACAAAAAGGGTAGAAAAGAGAAGAGGGGTGTTAAAATCAGCTGATTTAATTGCGATAGCAGCGCTTTCAGTGTAGAGCGGATATTTTTTGCACTGTTCACGGTGCAAATCACGTTTAGGTTTTGGCGCGATTTCAAAATTTTCATATCTCTATGGATTTCTCTAGTTTTACGCGGGAATTCAAACCGTTCTTCCCTTTTTCAGTTGACACTTTGACAGTTTCCTTTCGGAACAATCGGAACGTGCATTTTATTAAATAACTTTTTTTTAAAGGAGTAGGTACCTTCGGTAGGTACCTAAGTATAAAATTAAACTTCTGTGTTGGTAGTTACCTTACCCATCTTTTATTTTTCATTATCTGACGATAGCTGTTGTGAGATCCACCTATTGATTTTAAAGGATAATCTATCTAGGTACCTAATAAAAACAAAAATGGGAATTTAACATTAGTTTTCAAAAAATAAAAAAAATATAATAATCTTTATTGTAATGAACTGAAAAGTAGAAATATAACAGAATATTTTGTGGGTATGAAAAAAGGTTTAGATATTTATGTAGGTACCATGTCATGGGACTTAAACGTAACTTTTTACTTCCTATACTTACAATAAGATATTGTCATTTGTCAATACGTATTATTTTATTATAATGTGGTAAGGAGAAGCTTAATCAGATTATAATTAAATATGAAGATAATATTTTTGAAGGATACTTAGAACGGATTCTTCATCGTATGTGAGCGGATACTTAGAACGGATTCTTCATCCTCATCAGTTGTCCTAACTTGCCTCAGACCTTCCCTTTGGTAAGTAAATACCCTCTTAGGTCTTTTAGTTTAAGAAAAAGAAACAAAAATAAGAGAATTAATACATGGTGTCTGTTATTCAGAGCAACTAAGGAAAAAAAAGAGAGATCTTATATTATAAAAACAAGTATTAAAATAAAAACACAAGCAATATAGACCAGGGCTACCCAACCAGTCAATTGCAGATTGATTTCAAATAGATCATGACCAGCACACCCAGTAGTGTTTGAACCTGGCAATATCATCTTACACACCCAATTACTCTAAACTTGTCTATCATTGGGTAGGTTGATCACAAGACTGTATTGAAAATTCAAATCCAAAAAAATGGGTCAAATGAAGGCTAGTCTACATTCAATACAAGAAAAAAAAAAACATCAGTTGTGTAGTGAAGATATGGTACAATGGACTTAGTGTCCCAGGTCCAAATCAAGTTTCTGGGATGAACCTAAACTGAAGGGTTTCTCTTCCAAGGTGAATCAATTTTGTAACTAACTTTGGGCAGACTTTCTCTGGATGGGTGATTTAGCAAGGTAAATTAATCGTGGAACAACATTTGAGATATTCAGAGACTAAGCCGAGACTTCAAACATGCTCGGAGGTTAGGTAACTTTCAACATGAGATACCAAAATTCCAAAGTTGAAATCCATTTGTTTTATTCAAAAGCTACAAAGTTCAGAACCCAGTTTCCAATCATACTTCATGTAAGTAGATAGTTCATTTAAGCAGGTATTGGCAAAACAGTCTAATCCCAAGTCTCTCGCATATCAGGTCATAGGTAAGGTCAAACTAAGTCACATTGCAGGCAAGGGAATTCTTACATTCCCCAAACGTTCTAAAGCTTGGGATAAGTAAATTTGTAGGTCGGTTTGAGATTAATCAACGATCGAGTCTCGTGACTTTTTACACCGGTTATCAGGCAAATCCGTTCTACGTTTCTAGGGCGAATAGTGAGTTGGGAAGCGACTTTTTCCAAAGGAACTTACTTGGTTTAGGGAGCTGGGAATGTTTTTAGCGAGCGCCGCAGCTAGCCTGGCAGACAAAAGAGCCATTTTGAGAACTGGACTGAGAAAAGTACAAAAAGGAAAATTAAATTCGAACTAAAAAAAATCTAATTTCAAGGCGTGAAGTGAACTCTTCCACCTCTAAACTTCGAAGACGGAAAAATTTTCTTTTTACCCACAATGCTGCGAGGGGCGATCAGCTGATTTGTTTATCAGATGCCACAGAGGTAATAAGATCAAGGAGGTTGAATGCAAGAGGATTCTTGTGTTTTGAGTGGAAAAGTGAAGCCAAAAACACAACGCACCACAGAGGTAATAGCTCAAGGAGGTTGTGTAGAGGTGGATCCTTGTTGTTTGTAAATGAAAAATGAAGCCAAAAAATTTAGATAACCTAGCCCGGCCAAAGTGGAATTTCGATTTTCCGACGGGCTTTGAACGAAAGAAGCGAAACTGCTTCTATTGAGTTCGTTTGTTTCTCCACACTACTCAAATGTTTTGTCTGATGATTTATTTTCTGGTT
The DNA here is from genome assembly GCF_000475195.1 of Diaphorina citri. Lineage (NCBI taxonomy): Eukaryota > Metazoa > Arthropoda > Insecta > Hemiptera > Psyllidae > Diaphorina > Diaphorina citri. Next base: position 263,771 of record NW_007377531.1, on the reverse strand, counting down.
TTTGGACCCCGAAGGACTGATCTTTGAAATGTGATGAGAAAAATTCCTTTTAAATTGCCACCGCGGCACACTTTTCAAGAGTCCTATATGTATATCTTTTTGTGGCATCCATCCAAACCCACCCCCCCAACATTATCCGTTCATGATAAAATCCGTTCCGGACGGGAATCGAACCCGCGACCTAGCGCTTACAAGGCAGAGGCGCTACCCTCCAAGCTAACTAGGCTGGCGATTTGTAACATTCATTCCAACCCACACAGTAATAAAAGTGCAGCATCTACAAAACCAAAACATGTCTCTCATATAATATGAAACTGTGAAAGTATTTAACGAACAGATCTGGTACGTATGTAAGTAGGTACCTATCTCAAGCCAGTTTTTTTTTTTTTTTTTTTTTTAAACTGAGAAATTCTTGAACCTATCGGTTTCGCTTTCCATGTTTAATCAACTTGAAGAGATGACTTTGAGTGTTCCATTTATCTGGAAATGTTTGGCATTTTCAATTGTATTAGGAGTGGTATTTATAGATTTATACAGTCAACATTAAACTGTACGAGTATATTTATACAGTCAATATTGAACATTACAAGTACAATACAATATTATCAATAGCCACTTGTCATAGAGTGGAGATATACAACACGAGTTTTATTATGAAATACTCGCATAGTCTATACAATAATTATGTTTAGAATATGTTTTCCTTTTCCATATTTTGAACGACATGTCGGAAAAAAAACATGAAATTTATTGGTCCAAAAGTTGAGGGATCCACCTCCTCTTTCCTGCAAAAGGAATAATAATAATAATAATAATAATAATGAAAAAAATTTTTTTAAAGAAAAAGAGGTTTGATAGAAGGAACTGTAACTGCTAAGGTCTTATCGTCCCGAAACTGAAGAGAAAAGGAAGACAGGATAGGAGAAAGTCAGTCGTTCTGAAAACAAACCCTATAGGTATCCGCCCAGCATAAAATCCGCCCCTGGCGGGAACCGAACCTGCGACCTAGCGCTTACAAAATAGACGCTTTACCAACCAAGCTAACTTGGCTGGCTCTGCCTCGGTGGTGTAGAGGTCAAAACACTCGCCTTGTAATCAGAATTGCGTGGGTTCAATCCCTAGGTAGGTATCCTAAGGTATCGCCTGTCTATAGTTAGCTTGGAGGGTAGCCCGTTTGCTTTGTAAGCGCTAGGTTGCGGGTTCGATTCCCGCCCGGGGTGGATTTTATCCTGATCAAATAAGGTTCGTTCTCGGAACAACTGCCTTTATCCTATCCTGGCTTCCTTCTCCCTTCGCTTTCGGGACGATAAGACCTTCCCAGTTACTGTCCCCTCTATCAAACCTCTTGAAAATAAAAACTCACATTATTTTGTCCACTCAACTTTGAGAGAACTTCTTCAAGAACGCAAGTGTTTAACTCTCTATATCAGACTGTGCAGTCAAGTCGTAAAAAAGTCAACTAAGACATGTATTTAAAGATATAGGTATAAATCTCTAGGTATTAAAACTTGATTTCTAAAGTATCTACGCTAACTTGTAGGTATGTACCTGTGTACCTAAATACCTAGCTTATACAGTAGAACCTCGATTATTTCAAATCGGCATTATTTTCTAGCTTTCAAAGGATTTGATAGCGAATTTATTCCCTCTTTCGTTCTTTTGTACCTAAATTTTGCCCTGTTTCCATTGTTTTATACGGAGCTTCGATTATTTCAACTTTCAATTACTTTTATTTCAACTACCCTCGGTCCCAATTAGTTGAAATAATCGAGGTTCTACTGTACTTCTTCTTACTTCTATGTACCTATACATGTAATAATAACTATAGGCGGGAATCGAATCCGCGACCTTAGCGCTTACAAGGCAGACACGTTACCCTCCAAGCTGACTGGGCTGGAGTTTTAATAGAGGGAATGGAGGAGTTGCAGTTGGGAAAATATTTTTAATAAAAGGTCGATTCCTACGTAAAAAGTTGTCAAAAATCCAAATCTGAGGTCAAAACTCCAACAAAGTAACTTTAAAAGGTCGAAAATTCAATTTTTAATTGCCGTTCTAATGAAAAAGTTCAAAGAGTTGTCACGTACGTCAGATTTCACGTCAGCACAAACAAACGAAGCGGGAGTCATGAATTATGACGTCATCGCCTACGGGAGCGTATGTCGTGACGTCAAACTTTACGATTTACCGGTATTTTTTAGATCGATTTATCTTTGTCGCTGGCGAACCAACCTCAGTGGTACAGTGGTTAGCACGGTGGACTTGGTATCTGGAGGTTGGTGTTTCGAGTCCAAGTCAAGTCTGGAAATTCAGCATAGCGTATTAATCGGGGAAAATTCCTTAAATGATAATGAAATTTTCATTTTTGAATACAGTCGAACCTGGATATGAGATAAAATTTTCTGGGCCCTTCATGCTGGACCTCGATATAAAAGAAACTGGTTAGAAAAATAAAAATTCCGTTGGTCCTCATTTTTCCTGCTCTATGACTTTGAAACATCACCCAAGTAAGCGCAACTGATCTATTGACTGTCGCTGGCGAACCAACCTCAGTGGTACAGTGGTTAGCACGGTGGACTTGGTATCTGGAGGTTGGTGTTTCGAGTCCAAGTCAAGTCAGGAAATTCAGCATAGCGTATGAATCGGGGAAAATTCCTTAAATGATAATGAAATTTTCATGTTTGAATACAGTCAAACCTGGATATAAGAGAATCCTGGATATATATAAAAAAAAAAAATCTGCGCCCTTCATGCTGGACCTCGATATAAAAGAAACTGGATATAGTGGAAACCTGGATATAAGAGAAAAAAAGGGTGGTCCCCTGAGTTCTCTCATATCCAGGTTCGACTGTATTTCGAACCCGGCTCTCCCGCGAACAAGGCGAGTGCAATGACCACTACACCATGGGAGCTGAACTTAGGTACCTAAATATACCTTATACGTAAATTTAAAATAATAATAATGCTAATAATTTTAATAATAATAATAATAATAATAATAATAATAATAATAATAATAATAATAATAATAATAATAATAATAATGCTAATAATAATAATAATAATAATAACAAGATAATATAGGTATATAAAAAAGGGGGGGATGAAGTCTGAAGTGGTCGAAAACGGGATTTTCCAGACTGAGTTTCATTCGATCTAGCGCGAAGGCGCCATTACCCGAAATGGTTTTGAATTCAGAGGGTCAAGAACAACCTATAAACATTGATGGTGAGTGGTATTATTTAGTGTATTCCGATCTGCAGGGTTGCCGAGGGGGTGAGTCGTTGTACATTTGGGATAGGACGTGTTGCATGGAGGGGTGGACGTAGCTGGTTCCACCTGGAAGCATCAACAAGACCGCGTTTACTGTCGAAGCTTGGTGCCCTCCAACAGAAGGTTACAACTATTCCCAGTGAGGTGAATCAGGCTGGACCCAATCAAGGAGACGATTGCAGATTTGCCTGTCTCACTTCTTCGAGGTAACGAAATCATCACAAGCGCACCCTTGGCAGTGGACAATCCGAGAATGGTCCTTCGCGGAGTTGGATATGTACTTCTCCGTCTCTGAGGAAAGCATAGCTTCATGGGTGCCTGGATCTACAGGAAACACGGGGTAAAATGAAAAACGGGCCATCAGTAGTACAAAAGGTTCCCTGAACCCGCCACTTTTCTTCAACCTCATTCCATTCGCTTCTCGAACTTTTCTTAATAGTACTCTCCATCTCTTCTTTCCAATCATGTCCATACCACGCAGTTCTCCTCGCTACAACATTCGTATCTATCCCAGATGATTCTTCTATGATCTTAATATCCTGATCCTGATCCCGTAATGTCGTTTCTGTGGTGCGATCCTATCTGGTCTGTAAACAAAATAACATCGGAGAATAGTGGGAGTCTAGAGACTTGGAAATTTGGGCTAGTAGATGTCAAATGTGACGAAAGGATGCGACCACGAAAGCTTTTTGTTAAGACGCGGGAACCGGTTGGCGGATTTCACGCTTAATTTGGCAGGTGTTTTTAATATATCAATATCGGGAACCGGATTAATGATCTAGGAACTTTGAAGATTTTTGTTGTACTCTTTACGTTTCTCAACAAAATGTTGACAAGGTAATGCCACCAAAACGGTTTGTTTGGATGGTTGCGCGCTGCGTAATTGACCCCGATTTGGACCGTTTTTCAAAAGACCCTATGATGGGTG